>NC_092352.1:70949953-71074204 GCF_963676685.1 Mytilus edulis | reverse complement strand
CATTGTGAAATGACCTGAATATTGTCTCCTGTCAGTTTCACTTGCTGCAAAACTTTAGCTGAAAAGTCTACTATCCATACTGAATCATCAGGAGAAGATATAACCGAACTAATAAATTTAACGTTCGAGGAAAATGTTTTAAAAACTTTAATCTCAGGTTTCTCTGATGCTCCAGATTTTAATGAATTTAATTTTCCAAGTACAATGTTGGCCAAGGTAAAATTGCTCAATTTCTTCTCACTCTCTCTAAGAGTTTTCAGAATCTTGTTAATTTCTCTTACATAGTCCTCCTCGTTCAAAGTATCATGTCCTCGATGGGCTTTGGTTGAACACTTCCTACAGATTAATTGTTCACAATCCTTACAATAAAAACAGCAAATCTTTGAGGTATGTGCTAGGCACTTATAATCACTAAAAGAAACATTTCCTTCAGCAGTACCACTTTTTGATTCTTTAATAAAAACTATTTTATGTCTGACAGCATAATTTAACATAGGATGGACTACACTTCTACATCTTCTACACATCAGTAATGAGCATTCCCAGCATTTCCATTGGATTGGTCGTGTCCCTCCCTCACACAACTGGTATCTGACAGAGTTAGGGGCCTTATGTGTTGACTGTGAGTACCCCATAGTGTTGACAAAATGAATGTAAACTGATTTTAGCTGAACTGAACACTTATAAAATCTAATTTATCATTCATATGAGCTTGATGTCTTTTATACAAAACTGATAATTTTCCATATGTAAAGTAGGAGATAGTAACATGTACATAATGAGTAAGATACTGTTATTTATTTATTAAGATTAACTTGCTGATTATACTTTGATTTACAAAACATCCTGCTCAAATTTATCTTCTAGATAAAGCAAAATATTAAATAATTTGTGTTAGGTAAATTGAAAAAAAAGATAAATGGGGAATGTTGTCCATGGGACACAGATGATACCCCGCATGCATATTAAATAAAGTTTATAATAAAGGGACATAACTGATGAACCGTAAATGTGACCTTACCCAATTGTGTACTTGATCTGAGTGTTGTGGTAATAAGTGTATATACAGTTTTCTAAATTTGGTTGAGGTAAACTTAAGTTAGAGAACAGAAACAAAAAGATCAGCAATTTTTCCATTTGTAAAAGGGCATAAGTTTAGAACTGTTAAAGTGACACCACCAAAATTCCCACTTGATCTGTATTTTGTGGTAATGATTTTAAACATAGTGTATAATTTTCATATAGCATTTGGTTGAGGCAAACTAAAGTAAGAGAACACAATTCTAGAACCGATAAAATGACAACACTAAATTTTAAACTAGATCTGTGTCATGTGGTTATAAGCATTATGTTTCATAACATTTAATTGAGGCAAATTAAAGTTACAGAACTGAAACCTAAACTATGCCTTGTACAGACAGACAAGGGTTAAACTTAATGCCCCCTCCGCTACGGCAGGGGGAATTACAAGAAGAGGATTATTGCTAGTTTTAAGGGTTCTTTGATACTTTAAATGCAGAAATTAATACTTTAAGTTTTTATTAATGCATTTAATGCTACTAGGTGAGTTTCTCAAAAAAGAAAATTGCAATCTGATAAACTTATTTAATTCCTTACATTAAATTTGTATAGTCATCAAAATGGATAACAACTAATATATATATATCATTCAGACAAGAGTTGAATATATTCCATTCTAAAACATTAGCAAGTTAAAAAACTATCATTTAAAATCCAGAGTATTGTAGCTGATAAAGTTTAGCTTTCACAGAACCTTTAGAAGCACATCCTATAATGAATTGTCCTGGTCCAGATATGGCAAGAGAATACGGGGATATAATCCCTATACCATCAGTTTTTATGTATGTCATGAATGTGCCATCACAGTTGAGTATATGTAGTGTATTACAGGCATTGTCTGCCACAACTACATTATCTGCGGGTGTAATAATTATGCCTGTAGGAGTGAATGGTTTGCTATGCGAGTTAACATCATGATGACCATTGTATATTTGTACATGTATACCGTTTCCTGCCTGTCCCAACACTACCACTCTACCCCTACCAGTTGTAGCTAACTTATCTATCACCCAGATGTTACCATTACTTGTGCTAGTTATTTTGTAAGGAAGTGTAAACAATGGTTTCTGATTACAGTCAAATTCATATCGTTTAAAAACGGTCCCGTCAATATCCATGACTACCACTAAACGTCTTCTGGAAAAAGTGATTGGTAAACCTGGTGTGACAGCTCCTATGATTATTTTCTGATCCCTTGTTACATGTATGCCACGAGTCCACAGGGGTTTAAAATTGTAGTGGGTAAAAGATATTTTTCCAATTTGTTCATCAAGCAGCTGCAGCCATGGTGTACCACCAACTGATAAAAATATCTTGTTTTTTGACATATATTCCATGTCACCAATGTGCATTTTGAACTCTGATAGGACCTGGAGACCGCCTTCTGTCATTTTCACATGCTGCATCAATTTAGCTGACGGGTTTACTATCCACGCAGAATCATCAGTAGTGGATAAGACCTTGGAAATTCGGGTAAATTCTGTGGAAAATTGTCTAATCAATATAATTCTTACTTCTGCCATTTCTGTGGATCCAGATTTATATGAACTTACTGCACTTGGATTTGATAGGGTTAGCTCTCTGAACTTCCTCTCAGCCTCTTTCTGAGATGCAAGAAGCATGGCCATTTCATGTTCATATTCTTCTTCATCTACTGCATCATGTCCACAGTGGTCTTTTGTAATGCACTTGCCACAGATAAATTGTTTACAATCTTTACAATAAAATCCACAGATTTGTGTGGTATGTTCTTTGCATTTACGATCTTGCAAATTACATCTCGTTTGGAATCATCATGTCCCAATTCTTTAATATCGACAATTTTATGTGGTGGCATTTTTGAACTTTGGATGGACCACATCCTTACATTTGGTACACATCAATAATGAACAATCTATGCATTTCCGTTGTATTTTATTCCTTTGTTCACACAAACCACATCCTACAGGAATTTGGGCATCATGTGGCAATTGGGAGTAAGCCATTTTGAAAGGAAAATGAAAGGTAATTGTTATTAATCAAATTGTATTTTGAACAAAACATTGTAATCATTTGAATAAAATGAAAGTCAGGTATGCAATCACATACTACTAAAAATATGTCAATGTATTTGTTTATTATATATAACCATAAAAGAAAACAAATAACAGGCTATTATTTGAACTTGGAATTATTTTTAATTATGGAATTTGCTTGATTTCTTGTTATTGAAATTTTCAATAAATTCCATGTTTATTCTGTACTGAAATGTTCTGTGCTGCGCACAACACTTTATATTACAAAGAAAATAGTATTTTTCAATAGAATGTAGTGCCGCGCACAACACTTTCTAACCAAAATACATTGTATGGAAAGTGTTATTAACCGCTCAAAAAATCATAATACCAAATATTACATGGAATTTATCAAAATTTTTAAACACAAGAAATTATGCAAATTCCATAATTAAAAATAGTTCCAAGTTCAAATAATAGCCTGTTAAATATATATATATATCAACTGATTAGATTACTTAACATTATGATAAAATAGCTTTCTATACAGTATGGTTTTGCTCACTTTTACACTTTTGTTTATGGTGAATAATTCTTTCTTTGGCAATGATACCAAATCTTCTTACTTTTAAATTCTCTCATTTTCAACTTTTGGACTAGTTAAAACAGATGTATGATGTTAACACTGGGTGTAGCCTTTAATATGATGTAAGCCTATAGGTAAAATTTTGAAACAAATAACTATAGTCATTAAAACTGACAAAGGGATCAATTTAGCTTACATTTTTTTTTTTTTATGGACCACCAAATTCAATAAGGACAATATAGTTATCAAAGGTAACAGAATTATAATTTAGTACGCTAGACGCGCGTTTCGTCTACATAAGACTCCATATTTCAAAAGATCGTAACTTCAGAGGATTCAAAAGCATCTGGACTTTCACATTTAAATTTGGTGCATATATTTGATGCAGCATCAGTGGAAGGTTAATCATAGAAGATTTTTCAATCAATGATTGACTGATGATGTTTTAACACCACTTTTAGCAATATTGGCTATATTAAGGTGGTACCTAACAATACAGGGAGATAACTCTGTAAAATCAGCTAAACGTTTTAATTACGTTGTGTTGTTAAGGGAATATTAAGCTTCTCAATGATCAAAATAAGTGTTTGCCAAACTGCTATATAACCAGTGTAATTTTTCTGATAAAATGGTTGGTTCAAATTTTTTGAAATTTTTATATTTTTGTAAAAGGGTCAAAGTAAATACTTTGTCAAAATTTTAAGAAAATTAAACGAGCCAAATTAATTTTAGTTAAAGTGTTGGGTACCACCTTAAAAGTGGCTTTCAGTTTTTATTGGTGGAGGAAGTCAAGTGCCCAGAGAGAACCTTACACAGGAAAACTGACAATCATGTTAAATTAAAATTGAAGTAAAACACACTTGCCACATGTGGGGTTCAAACTCACAACCTCAGTGTAGACAGGCTAGTGATACAGTAGATATATTACTTAGACCACACTCAACAACCAAGGGCCTCTTTGTCATCAATGTATGATAGTCTACTATGAAGTAAAACATATCATATAAACATTCAGTATAACTAATTCATTTATACTTTGTCCCTTCAATTACATTAAAACATGTACATATAATTCAGTTTTGTCAACACTCCATTTAAACAAATTACCAAAGCAAGTGAATTCATTATAAAAAATGATTTGTAAATTGATCCATACATTTCTTAAGAGTTATGATCTACTAAATTGTTACATAGCCATGATAGGTTAACAAGATTAGAAAGCTATCGATCATCGTATGAATACAGATTTTGTACATTTAAATTTGATGAAAACACTTCAAAAACATGCAATAATATCTACCACTGCATTTGAGAGTGAGCGAGATCAAGTTAACGTATTCAATTGCAAATGAGGTATTCAGTCCCATTGTGTTTAATTCCTTAGGACACCTATAGAGTTGGGCCATGTATGCGACGTATCAAACCAACCATGCTCGTGTTGCACTGAACGAGCTGTACTTTCTCCGTGCATTATATTATGCCCCTATCACATTAAATCTACGATTAGCAACAGGGGATGAGCTGTTCAGATACGATTTCAATCATAACACAATCGGCCCAACAAAAGATCTAATTATCTCTTTTTGGACCAACTACCTGTCTTCGGCAAAGGAGGGCCATTAAATTTAATTAACATATGATGTCACTGCTGATAACCGCTTGAGTTTTGTATAAATGGCGGGATTGATTTCACCAGGATGAATGATTTTGTCCTTACAACAGATTGATGTAATCTTTAAGAAACTGTGAAGTGTTATTTTTTACGAAAAACATGGTTTAATAAGAGAGGAAAATAGAAATTTGAGGTTTAAAAAAACAACTGATCAGCAATAAACTTTTTTTTTTTATAACAGAATTGTCTTGAAAAGATATAACATCCTTAGAGTTAGAAAGCTTATTGGACAACTGTTTGTTAAAAAGAATTCATTTAGCTTTAAATATCTGTTTTACTGAGTCAGCCAGCTACTTCAATCAAATGACAAATTTACTGATCAAACTTTAATAAATTTACAAGTTTTTCTTTTTAAAATGGAAAGAATAAATATTATGACATTACAATGTAGCCATGTATACCATTCCATCAATAGATCCCAAACATTTACGTCCGAAATACTCATATATATACATGATCCAACCTTTTAATTCATTTGTTAAAACAACAACAAAATTCAAAAACCAGACATTAAAATTACTTATAATGTAATTTTTCTCCTTAATCCAAATTTGTTTAGATATAATTATTGATCCATGCATTATGCTGACAAGAAAAGGAAAACAGTTCACTTTAAATTTTTACTGATCGTTGTTTTATGCATTAAACTTTGTTTGGACAGGCGACTTCTAGGTAAATTGCCTTTTAATAGTTCCGCGGCTTCATTACAACTGTCAATTTGCATATATCCGGACTGTATCCAAGATCAATTGATGCTAAATAAAACATCATAAGTGACTTGGTATTCAGGACCACTTGAATGTTTGTTAAGCTGAAAAGTTATTATGTAGTACTATAGATCTTGAATGACACGGACTCAACTATATTTGTAATTTTAGAAACTGACTTTTAAACAAATCCTGCCAATTATGGAATAACCATTGTTTCAAAATCAATTAAAAGTTATGCAAACATGGCAGCCATTGAAAATGTGTCAATAAAATCTCCAAAGAAAGACAATACATGAGGTCTAGCACTTTAGACTACAAATAAAAACAATTATGTATCACTATAATGTTACATGTAAACTGATTTTATCTGACAAAGGGTCAGGTGTCCAAACAAAAGCATGAATGGGCAGTAAGCAAATTATATTCCGTAGAGTGATTACGTTACATTTTGGTGGAAGTCAATATTTTCTGTCAGAATGATTCACAAGGAAAATGTTATTTCATACATTAAACGATAGAAAAACTGTTTCTTTTTATTAATAAGACCAAAAATATGATACACAAAAACTCTTTTTGATGGCCTTCCAGAATGCATTTTAAATGAACATTGAAATTTTTGTGAAGAGAAAAATTTTGCGGTGAAATGTCTACCTTCAAACTGACGAAAATTAAACATAGATTAGACCTTTGGTTTTCCTGTTTGAATTGTTTAAAACGAGTCATTTTGGGGCCTTTTATAAATTGCTTGTTGGTGTGAGCCAATGCTCTGTGAAGAAAGCCTTACTTTGACCTATGACTGTTTATTTTTTACACATTGTGACTTGGATGGAGAGTTGTCTCATTGGCACTCATACCACATCTTCCTATTTCTATACACAAGAATTTTCTAATACAAGACACAGATATGTAAATATAAAAAAAGTACTGGTATATTAACATATAGAAGTTAAAATTAGAGAAAAGTGTTACAAAATTTTTTGTTATCCTACTGTGCAATTTCTTGTACAAGGTAACCGATTAAAATATGTCTGTTAATTTAATACAAAATCTGTACCTGCCAACCCTTTCAAAATAAATGACCTTCATACATTCTGAAGAGCCTGCGATCAACTTGTTTTCTTTTAAAACTTCTACAATAGGTCTATCCTTTTACCAATACAACAGTTTTCAACAAGTTTGTACAGTGAAGACCCAACAATGAAAAGTAAACAAACATTATCTATTCCTGCAGTTACAGACTGGGTAAAGTAAACATCGCAGGAGCTCTGATAACAATACCGTGTACATTTTCGTCTTTTTAATTATTGACTTTACCCAAACCTACAGACCTCTATAAATGTTTGTACCTGGCAGCTGATAATTCTCTCATAATATAGTGAAGTTGCCCCTCCCAGTCGTCTACCCATTGTTAGACGTGACTTGACAATGCTTCTGACATGTTTTCCTTTTAAAATTCAATATTTGTGAATAATTCAGTTTTTCATCTTTAAAATCTGTCATGCTGTGCGGTGAGGAGATCACAATGCATGTCTCTCTAATTTAATAGTGAGTCGCTCACGGTTAAAGTGCAAGAATCGTTTAATAAAATTACATGAAATTTTTCCTTGATTGCACTTTTCAAACAAAATCAATTTTATCCTTATAAGTAAAACAGTATATAATCGTTCTTATGTTGTACTGTTATACCACTGTCCCAGGTTAGGGGAGGGTTGGGATCCTGCTAACATGTTTAACGGTAACCCCTGCATACTTATCCAAATTGTTAAATTTCTTTCACAAGCATCTGGAGTATTTTTTCAATCTTTGTGTCTAAAAATTAGATCCCTATTTGAGTAAAAGAATTTTGCCTCTTACTGGAAATTCAACAAGCTGTGACCATTCTGTGTACAATGATATTGCTTCCTAACCATATTTAAAAAAATAATGTTATAATGGGAGGTAGCTCCAGGACAAAAGACCAGCAAAATTAGAATTGCAAAGATTAGATAATTGAACTTGATGAGAATCAATTTTAATTGTGAGGCAATACAAAAAAAGCGACTCATGTTTTGGTTTATAAACTTTGATTAATTATTCAAATGAAACATACAATTAACAATGTGTATTAAAGACTAAATCAAACATTTGTATTAAACAAATCTCTTGGGCTAGCTTTATTCCAAAATTTGTTAAATAATGGTCTTAACGTTAGTTGTATTTGTATTTTCTAGGAGGAGAAATGACTCTTGACATCCCAACTTTGAGATATTATTGGAAAACCTTGACCTTAGATCTCACCAATATAATAAACAGTATCAACAATCTGTAAAATGTTTTATTTCATTTCTGCACTTGTTTCATCTAATTTTCTTTATAGAACAATTTATACAAAGGGGTATTTGTGAAATTTTTACCTTAAATAAGGAAATGAGCAAAAAAAATATACACCATGTGATAAATAGAACTTTGGAGTTGAATCTCTAAAGTTGAGTACATGCTCTTGTGAGTATTATAGCTCAGTCAAATTTTGGATCAGAAAAAACAAAAACAAATAAAAATCCACTTAGTAAAAATACTTAAGAATTGATTTTTTTCTAATAAAATTATCAAAAAAAATAATCTTGAAGACTTTCTCATCAATTCAATATTCCCACGATATTTATTTTACCTGATATCACCTATCAATCTTGTTGTGTCGTGACCTTAATAACAGCACTGGTTCTGCTTGATTGGTCGAGACAGATACACATGTTTATTCCTTTACTGATTGAATAACTCTAAGTGACAGGTGCGAAAATAAACATACGATTTCTTATTTGACAAAACAAATATCTTTTCCAATGAGACACAAAAGAAACAGTTTTAGTTTTAAAAATGAGAACTTGCTAAAAATTAATGTAAAGACTTTCATGAAAGGGACGACTGTTTGGATATTTAAAAGGGGTGTATATTTCAATTTGCCAGACAAATTTGATAATTATAGTGAAAGTTAATATTTTTTTCGTGTGATTTCAATTAATTATACTGAAATAAATATTTAAAATTTAATTAAAAATTATCTCGCAAATTCCACCGCAAATGCACCAAGAATGGTTGGTGCATTGATTCAGCACAATAATCCAAGGTCAAAGGCCAAAAATGGGTTTATATGGGAGGGCATCATGCTGATCATTCACATTTACTTTGAATTAAATGTAAGATGTGAAATATGTACAAAAATGTTTTTTTCTTTTAATTCTTACCAAATATTGTTACATAGTTATTTGAAGAATGCATATTACACACTAACATGCAAGTCACAATTAAGGTTACTGGAACAAAGACAGCTTCAAAGAAAGATTAGAATAAAACCTAGTCCATAGGATACCAAATCCAACTGACTATCACATTTTCATGTATAGTGAACTTCAAATTCTGGGTTCAAACCCTAATTTTACTTATATCTGTTTTATTCATATCATTACACATGTATAAAGTTTCAAGATGATGTGTCCACGACTTCATGGTAAACTACAACACTCCAAGATTTTTGCCAGATATGAAGAGTTCTAGAAAAGTGATGACAACCAAAATTTTGAAAAGGCCCAACACAATATTGGTATTTTGAAGTAAAGAGAGGACTGTTGTTTTAATTTCGAGTGAGTGAAGCAGATCTTATTCAAGAGCTTGCTTGCTTTGTTTGTATATTGTACAATTGTAATTAGGATGACACCCAATCAAATTTAAATATAACATATACAGGATAACTATGCCTATCTATCTGTATGCAGATGTCACTCTTAATTACAATGCTTTAACAATCATTTATACAATCAATGCAAGCTATAGCCAACCATAGTCAAAATACTATACAAAAATTAGCTCTAATAATTTTAAGACACCAACCTTTTCAGGTACATGTTTCTGTGACTCTTTAAATATAAGAATTGCTTCTGTGACATCACACTGTGTTCTCATGCTCAGCAGTAAATATTGTCTCCATAGTAACATACTCAATGCATGTTGGGATACTGTCCTTTGTACAGTCTGTAGTGCTGTCTCCACCAAACCAACATTGACCAAAACTTTGATCTGAAAAAAGATTAGTAAAATTTAAAAAAAACTAAATGTGTCAAAACGACACGAATGATACCACCTCAAAAAAGTAAAGAAAATCTGCAATTTCAACAACACATGTGGACACAAACATGATGGTAGTCTCATAAATCAAAAATCAGCTCAAAATCTGAAGGCGTACAGACAAATAGTCTGTATAACTGTGATTTTCAACAATTTATCAAAGTCCAAAACCTGTAATTTTGGCAGAAATGAGTTGAGCGGAAATGAAACCTAAACTTGATCTGTAACTCATCATGGTTAACTGACATGCCAAAAATCAGCACAATATCTGAAGGCGTTTAGATAAAAATTCTTTATAATGGTTTGTTGCCGAATGACGGAATGCAGGGCCATAAAAAATGAAAATTTCTCATGACATTATCTTATGTTATAGCTCAGATTGATCAATTTAGTAGGTGAGCTAAAATAGAGAAACTTTTTCAATTCTACAAGTTGCAAAATCCACTTTACGCTGGTCATTTGACCCAATCATAATTGACTAGGTAGTATTGCAAATTTTCCTGCTGAAGGTAGGTGGTTCTCTCCAGACACTCTGTATTCCTCCATTACTAAAAACTAGCCAAATAATAGCCAACAGTGGTGAAAGTGGCATTAAAACACAAAAACTCAATCAATCAATCCAAATAGGGGTAGCTGAAGAACATAAGACTTATCTGGAACACTAGGATCAGATGTTTCTTTTAATTCCTATAGAATCCATACTGCTTAAACTCACGTCTTTCATTTGTCTTTATTCTAAACAATTTGTAGTAACTGTCCTAAGTATTTTCATTGTTATGTAGTAGTTTTTGTAGAAAAAAAATCAGGACTTTGGATGAAAACAAGAATGTGTCCCAAGTACATGGATGCCCCACTTGCACTATCATTTTCTTTGTTCAGTGGACCGTGAAAGTAAGGTAGAAACTCCAATTTAGCATTAAAATTAGAAAGATCATATCATAGGGAATATGTGTACTTACAGTTTCAAGTTGATTGGACTACCTTGACCAAAAACTTTAACCTGAATAGGGACAGACTGACGGACACATGAAGGGACGGATGCACAGACGGACTGACAGAGGTAAAACAGTATACCCCCCCTTTTTCAAAGCGGGGGTATAAAAATTCAACCCTAGTTAATATGATGAGTTTTTTTGCTGACATCCACATCCTTTGGTCTCTAGTGAGTAGTTATCTCATTGGCAATTATTACATACCACATATCTATTAATCATATTTAGATATATGCTATTTCATACCCATTTTAAATACAGATCGTCTGATAAGAAGTCTCCCTTGGCAGCTGATTCAAACAGGCTCAATACTTTGTGGATCCTCTGGAACAAAGAAAATACTAATGATATGAAATTAAAATCATTCAAATGTTTCATCAAATTATTTTTATAATTTTGATAATATATTTTTGTCCTTTCTACTTTTTTATTATCAAAAAGTTTTGTATTTTCAAATATTTTGGCCTTAATCATCACTATAAAAGAGACATTTGTTGTTGAAAAGCATATCTGGTGCTGAAAAATTGGTACTGTTAATGTTATAAGCATTCATTAAAGAACAATCATCCTAAAAAACAAACATCGACAGACCGGAAACAATTCAATGGGAAAATTTAGACCAGTAACATTCCATATGTCAGTAAATATTTTCCTACACGGACTTATTACAAGCATCTCAAGAAAAAATGTCAGGTGCAAAATTTTACTCAACAGATTTTTTTCATAAAAATAAATGAATAAATATACACTGTATTATGTTATAATAAACTGAGAATCATTTTTTAAACTGAGTCAATCAAACTCTCGGCAGGATTTCCACCACTAGACATCATTCTTCTTCGCAACTTCTGAAAACCCAGTCTCAAGTTTCATTTAACCACATATGCAAATAAAGATGAAATTTCAACCTAAACAAAGATCGTATTATAAACATAATATAATACAAGAATCTATATATAAATCTTCTCCAATGTTTGATTCTAATGGGGATTTGTACGATCTTTTCAAATTAGAAAGTGATACTCAGGACTGTCGTAGATAATGGTTTATTTTTCGTGGATAATCGTCTACTTTCATATGACTTGCCAGAAAATTTGCAAATAGGTAAACAAGCACTATGTAATTGATATGTCAATACTGAAGTAGTATATTTTTTGTTTGTTTATCTGAAAATCAAACAGATTCGACGGACCAACACGGACTTCTTCAAATCTCAACATATAAATAGGATTAGATAGAAATAAAAGAGAAAGGACTTAATCTCACTGACACTGAGAAGTTTATTGGACAGATCAGTTTGAAACTCTCTATTTAAGGTTGTTTTTTATGCACTATTCGATATATTTCTGAGTTTTATTTGTCAGGGAGTAGATAGTACATGATTACAATTATGTCATTTATATTCCTTGTAATTTAAGTAAAAATCTGTAAATATATGTACTGCTGTTGGTAGACTACCAGTTCCTGCATGTACTGTACCAGCCATTGCTTTGGTACTGTAAATTCGGAAATCATTGCGATTTCGTCATTTTAGACTAAAATGCGATTTTATATTTTGCGATATTGAGAAAAATCCTGTTTTATTCATATAAAAAATTTGAAAATAGGAGTTTAAATTATTGCAATTATATCCCTGTCACATTTTTCGCACTAACAAAAACATAACAATATTTTCAGAGTTTACCGTAACTTTGACCAGTGGTAATTGACATGTTTTTTTCATGATGAATCAGGCTGTAGCACTTAAAAGACCTTTCAGTTTCATTCTCTCAAGAAGATTTATAATTTTAGATTTCCGAACTTTTGGTACCATAAGCTACATAATCAGTCTTCATAATACGTCATTTGAATTTCAGGTCTGAAGCTCAATTTTAGCTAGATTTTATTGGACTGCAGTCTTATTTTAAAAGTACAATAACAATTTAATAAGTCTGGACCTGTGTGTCTGTGTTTAAAGTTAGTCCAAAAAATATGTTGAGCATGCACAATCATTTTTTAGTTCTTTTTTGAATGTTTAGAACAAGAAAAACACACATGATAAGTCTGACAAGCTATTTGGTTGTCTCTGTTATTTTTAAGAAATGTCCACCCAGACAGTCTCCACATCAAACATTAAAATTGGCTATATCAGCTGTGATGACAAGAAGGGCAACACACAACTCAAAGCAGGTCGAAAGGAACCAAAATGCCATATTCATAAATAAACAAATCATTTCAAAGTTTAAATAATCAATTATGATAAAAATGATAAGTTTAAATTAATTATGATTTATTAATATTCATATCATAACAATTACACCTTCGCTGCTGTCTGCTCTTTGGTCGGGTTGTTGTCTCTGGCATATTCCCCATTTCCATTCTCAATTTTATAAGTCACTTGTATAATTACAACTAATTATGTAATTAACCTGTATGATTTAATATACAGCTTGTATATTAAGACTGACAATTTTGATGAAATCAGCAATCACATGATTAGGTTCCGACAATAACTTTATTAATTCCTTAAAAAGAGTAAACTTGGCATCTGTCATTTTCCATCGGTAATGAATTAATCGAAAATAACCCCAGAAAATTATATCTCGTTAATTACAATTTTTATTGTAATCTGGACTTCTTCAGCGAAAGATTAAATTGTAAAATCAACATAAACCCTGAAAAGAAAGCTGCAGAAAAACGGATTTTAAAAGCAATTTATTTCGTTCGCGTTCCTGTATTTCACAAAAGTAATGCACTCTTAACCATTCTAGTAGTGGCAATGAAATTAACGTGAACAATCGTGAATGAAAATAAATTGAAATCACGATAAATGTCATGTAATTTAAAATGACAACGCTATTACAAGTCATTTGTCATTTGGGCCTTAGAAATGAGAAAATTTGTTCACTAATACCCAAATAAAAAAAGAAACCACACAAGAATTTGTCTCCCTAACAATACACCTAATAAAAACAGTTTAAAGTTTTGCTCATGATAATTGATTAAGATAAACTTTGTACATGAAATTTCACTTCTTTACCAATCCTAAGTGATTTTAATTATTCTAAAATTTACATTTTTGCCGCAATTGGCTTAAATCCCAATCTATCTTGATTTTTATAATTATAGCAACTAGACTGTTGTCACAATAAACTGCAATATATTTCTAAAATGTAGTAAGAGTCCAAAAAAGAGATTTTGATGTTATCTGATCAAGTTAAACTGAAATGTTTCATTTTATTTATATGGTATAATATTTATGATTAGTTACAATATTCTATATGAGGCCATCCCAAACCAGGAGCCTATAATTGAATGGTTGTCTTAATTTTGCTGTTTCTCATTTTTGTTTTTTTGTTTATTGTTTATTGCTTTCCATTGTTTGTCTTTGTGTTGTGTCTTTTCATCACAATCAAAATTTAGCGAAATGTTTTTATTGTTGACAGTACAATTGCCTACAATTGCTTACATCAACTTCATTTGAACTATGATGGATAATTGTCTTATAAACTTGCCATCATTATACTACATCTACTTATTCTTATATACAAAACATTTTATAATTTTTTTCGACCATTTAGTCAGCTTGATATTGTGCAGACAGTCAAATATCTATCATTGGATTCAGTAAAAATGTTCCATCTTTTTGTCATTTTGTTACAGTCACATTGACATATACCCAATATCTTGTCAAGTTGAATTATTGCTATAAAAAATACCTTTTCCCTGACCGTCAATGTTTGAGATTCATCTTCAATCAACTCCAAACAGGCAGTTAAATAGAACTTCCAGGTCACATCTGAAAGGAAAAGTTAAACATCAATATGGTTATACCATTAATTAGATGTACACAAGTCTGACATGCAACTTTGTAAAATTGACAATTCTTAGAAACAGGAAGTTTTGATATATTGCCGTCTAAAACTTCTGATTATGTCAACCACTCACTGAGAGAATAAGAAATACTGTTTAACTAAGGCAGGTCTAACATGCAACTTTATAAAATAGAATTCTTTGACAAAGGAAGTCTTGTAATGTCGGGGTGCGTGATTTTCTCGCTCCTGTGAAGACCCATTAGTGTCCTTCAATAGTTATCTGCTCTTTGTTTGGGGTTGTCATGTCTCTTTGACATATTCCCCATTTCCATTCTTAAGTTAATAGGTTTATTAGGATTTGAAATTTGTTCTTTTTCAGTATATTTATTAATGTCACAATGCTTACAAGTTATCATAATGATATTGTAAGACCAATTGTTTAATGACATCATTTATGATGATTCAGTCAACCCCAATTTAACTCATTCCCCCAAATAACTCAAGATTGATCTAATTATAATTCTCATTGAGTTTAATATCTTAACAATCCATTGGCCAAACCTTTATCTTAGGTTAATGTTATTCATATATGAAATTCAACAGAACAAACACAGGCAGCTGAAGATGCTATACATTGGACAAAAAGTTAGTAGAGAATTTGCCCCAAGCCTTTTCTGTAGTAACGATAAGTATTTGCATTCAGCTTTTCAAATTTTATAAATGCCACAAATACCTGGAAGTTATTACATTATCAGGAATCTCAATAACAGATCATTATAAATGAAACTATTTCAAAGAAATTAACTTCAAAGTAAAATTAATATCAATTTCATAAATTTTTAAATCTTTCAATAATATTGCTATGAATCCTACAGAAACTGGTCTCTATGAATTATAGTCCTGTTAAGTCCCTTCAGGGCATTGTAAAAATCCTTTAATGTTGATCTTGTTTATTTTTAGATAAAGAAAAGATATCAAAGGGGTATTTCCTGATTTATAATTAGACAAAAGCCAGATTACAATACTGTATCAAACCTTTGTTTAATATTTGTTCCAGTTTTATTACACTTTAATCTGGTAAACTAAACAAACCAGATCATTCAAATAGCTTTTTGATCTACATGTAAATTTCAAAGATTAAGATAATTAATATGTACATTTCAACCAAATCTTGAAAATTACACATAGTTGACAAATTACAAGTGGTCCTTCCAGGGACTATGTCTTTTCAATATAAGTTGATCTTAGTTATTCACTAAAATTGGAAATTTTTATTCGAGAATTAAAAATATTAAATTTATTGTTGTTTCCATTATTCAGGACATACAAGCACTTCAGTGTGTTACAGCCAAACCTTCTAACCTTGGGGGAAATTATTTCTTTCAATTCATATTCCAACAGGGCAAAATAATATTTATTTTGTTTACAATTTGAAGTTTTATTTCTGATTTCAAACCACTTATGATTAAAAATCAATATTTAAAACCAAAAATAAGAGATCTCACAATATAATAGGAAAAATATGAATTTCAAAATCTTCATTTTTTATGTTTCTTTTCAGATGTTATTTTCAAGAGCGGTATAATGGATGCGCTGGACAATTTTCATTTTCAAATGCATAATCTATGAAAAAGCCAGAGGGGAAACAAAATATTGAGACAATTAATTGAAAACTATTCGAGCATCAGGATTCAGAAATAATCTTTCAGTCTTTTGTTTTTATATGTTTTTTTTTTGTGATTTGATTTGCAGATCTTTGATTTAGTTACAACTGTTAAATATATTCTCAGCTTTGGGCAACTTTTAATAAAAGCTGCAGACATATATATCTGTTGTTGAAGATAATTGTCTGTTGTCATTCAGATGGTTAATTTTTGTTGTTGAGTTGCTTTCTGGTTGACATATATTTTTATACCACGCTTCCTTTTATTAAATATTATAAGCTTGATATATATGCTTTACAAAGCTGGTTGTAATACATCACACTGTTTTATTGACAAAATTTAATCCATCAAAATGAAAAATGTCTTTGTTGAATTCATTGCAGTATGTCTCTAGCCAAAATAAAAAAAAAAGATTTTTGTTAACTCAAAATTTAAAAAAAAAAAAAATCTTTAACATTGATTGATTTGTTCTGCTTCATTAAAAAGCTTCTACAATCACAAACAAACAGACCGCGCTCCACTAATCAAAGGATATTACGAGGTACCCAGGAGAAATACCCATCTTCCCTGCATTTGATAAACAATGAACATTAACATCCCGGAGCTTCTTGCATAAGAAAATTCTGATTAATTTTCAAGGAAACTATTAGAATCATTCCTGGAAAGAAGTCCTTCAAGCCATTTTCTTAAATAATAAATTACCATTGGAAGTGTTTTTTCCAAGGCAATTCAAATCCAGATGTTAAAAACATAATTGTTTCAATTTCTATGGAATCAGTTTAAGTCAGGGAAATGCTTAGACAAACATTAAGATTATGCATAAAATTCTGATGTTTCGATCATGTCAGTTTAATGTTGATTTTTTTGCAATATTTAGATATAAAAATATGTTGTTACATGAGTGACAATGAGACAACTCTCCATCCATTAGTTACAATTTATAAAAGTAAACCATTATACGGTAGGTGTCAAAGTCATGGTCTTGAACAAAGAGCCTAATAATGGGCTCACAGAGAAAGCCTTTAAAGGGCTCAAAAAACAACTAGTGTAAAACCATTCAAACAGGAAAACCAAAGGTCTTTACGTTTACATTGAATGTTAAAAAAAAAAGTAAAATGCAAGGAACAATATTCAGGTCTTCTGGTGAATGATGTCAGAAGAGTGAAATTACAAAAAACATTTTACATTTGAAATAATCGGCTTTTATTTGACTGGGAAATCAAGTTCTTTCGTCATAACTAATGTAATAATTGACATAAACACATATATTCAAATTTTCCCTTTATTCATACATTGTTGATATACCCAATGAAAATTGATATGACCCTAAGATAAAGTTTAATGTACCGTATAAACTGAAAAACCTCTACTTAATCAACATTATACCCGAACTGAATTAACCCGTTCAAATTTGTCGACTACAATAAGCTAGTGACATACGAGATCGTATGATGTCACATTTTCATAAGATGCTTTTTTAATTAATTTACCGCAGTTGAGCAGCATTTATTGAGGAACTATTCAGGCTTCAATTGATAACTTTTAAATAAGTCCCGCTAAGTTAATAAATTCTAATTTTTGTATGTAATCAATTTATGTTTTCTCTATGGCCGATTGTTAGAAATTGTCAAACCACAAGAAAACATGTTGTCATTTAATTAAATACAGGTATTCGGTACACTTAAATATTTAGATAAGAAAAGTGCATGCAGGAATTAATACGTTGCTTATTTATTTACAGTCGATTAAAGACATTAGTTCTAGCATTTTAATTAAACTCATCCAACCATACATGGCAAGGTGCAAGAGAGACATCCTGTTATGGCATTGGTTGTTTCTTTTTTTAATAGGTAAAAATCCCTTCTATATAAAGTGAGAGTTTTTGGTATCCATATAAACTGGTTCAAGCCTCAACTTCATATGATAAAAGCAAGCCGATTTTTCTCAATTATTTACAAGTATAGTTTTCTGACAGTATAATATAATTAAAAAAAAAAAATAGATTCAACAAGTTTTTTTTAGTTCAACTTTATGCTTTTTTGTTTAGATTACCTCTTCCAATACTTAAATTTCAGGTTTTAAAAATAATAATTGAAGAGATATTATTTCTCCAAATGCACATCTGGTGCAAAATAATTGGCAAATTCTATTTAAAGTAAAAGTACCGGTAACTGTTTTTGGTGACAGTGGCTGATTAATGCCACTTACTGTCTGAAATATATTTCTTCAAATTAAGATTGGTATACAAGATATTCTATGACTGGACCAAAATGGAAAAGTCTATTATCACTCCAAATCAACATGACTCTCAGTGTCAGACTCAACACCAGCAAGAAGGTTTTTTTTTATCATGTGTGACTGCATATAAGCAGAAGCCTTGGCTATTTAACCCATTATAAACTTGATTATGGATTTGATACTGATTCGATCAAACCTTAAAATTATTATTTAGATAGATTATGTAAAATAGAAGAAAATATAATTGAGAGGCACAAAAAATTTTAAACAATTCTCACTGGCATCATTTTTTTTCATCAAGGTTGAAAATTGTTTCAGATTGAAAAATAAGCAGCCAAAGTATAAGCTTTACAAAGACATTTCCCTCAAATTTGCCAGATTTTCAACTGAAAGCAATATGAGTAATTCAAAAGAACTAAATCATCCTCCTTGTTTTCAAGTGTTCTAATTTCGAATTAATCTTCCTACTCAATGTGTTTCCATCGACACCAAACCTTCTGCTGCCCTGCACATAAAAAGGAAAAAAAGAATGTTTACAACAATGCTCCTGTCAAAACTGGTTCCAAACGTTCATAGCAGACAGAACAAGCATGTAACCGTCATAAAGATTTTCCACGAGAGATAGCACCTTCCTTTCTTATCACAATTCCGTTCCTGTCAATCCATTAAAATGAAAACAACATTTAATTCTAGGAGGCAATTGGGCGATATTGAGCTGCTAGATAAGATGTACATTTTATTGACACTAACAATCTCATTTCGCTATAAAAGGCATCAATATCTCCATACGTTGGTAGAAAGGAAATAATTGTATTTTTCAGTTACAAGAAATGTAATTTTGACATTTGATTAGCTTGTCGCCTGTATGACAAGAAGACAGAGTATGTTTTTTTTCCAAGTGCCATTAGCCGTTATACAACAGCTGCCGAAGAATGGTCAATTTCCCGCGCTATAATGAGCAGATATGGAAGCAATTGACGGGATTAACTATTGTTTAAAAGAATTGAGGAGATTTGCATAGCACTAATTATATTGCTATTAATAGGTGTTCTCTTTCACGGAGAGAAATACGATACTATAAGCCATCAATTATGGTCTTAACTTTTCCTTTTTATTCATGAGACGGACATTAACGGCTTCTAAAAATCTCAATAGGTAGAAAATAAAACCCGAGCAAATGAGCTGTAAAATTCTGCAACCTTTTCCCGTCTCCAGATCGTAAATACTTTTTTCTATTAAAGACGACTACAAGCTGATTGAAGGAAATTGGGTGACAAAAAATAATTCAAAATGAAATGAAAGCACCAGCTGATCGCTGCTATCGTTAATAAAGGACTGGACATCGGATGTAAAATTAATAGAACTTATTTGCATATTTTGTTAAAAAATGACTCGATTTAGGATTAAGACTTACAAAAGAGCCAGTTGCTTTCACCACTAATGTCCCTGATAAGAGAATTATACACGCTTTTATTGTTCAGAGTATGTCTATTTGCCTAACTGTGTCCATGAAAGTGCTAAAACTAATTGTCTTAATTTGCATATAGTGAAAAGAAAGACTCGTGACAAAAGAATCTAAGTCCTACAGAATCGTTCAAGTATGCTAATGATAAGAGAATAATTCTGGACTTAATGGTCAGAATAATGTTTATTTGGTCAACCATACATAATTCCTTTATACTTAATTGCAAAAATCTGCATATCGCACACAAAAATGGATGTATTATTCGAAAGTGCAAAGTTTTGCACTTGGAATTTAAATATTCCTCAATCTATGAACAAATGCAGTCAAACTTTTTCTTGGAAATCTTTGTCAAAGACATTATTTTCTTTTTTCTAATATTGCATTTATTAAAATTGGTTTTCAATATTTTGAGTGAAAAATCTTTTTAAATTTATATGCTTTTTTTTTTAACACATCAAAATCTAACCTTACCTTTAAGCTAGCTGTTCAGTGTGAGCAAAGGCTCCAGGTTGAAGGCCATACTTTGACATAAAATGGTTAACTTTTACAAATTGTGACTAAGATGGAGACTGCCTATGGCACTCATACCACATTTTCTGACATATCTATTAGTCACCAATAAATAAGAAATAAATATAAATTTCATATCAAAATTTAGAATCATCTTCAATTTCATCTTAAAGACAGGATTCTTCCCAAATTGATAGCACTTGCATAAATGTCAGATGGTTTTGATCTTTTTTCACCTCTTATTAGGAGAGTTACTTCAAATGGTTGTTGATTGCAGATGACATGGAAAAGACAGGCAATTCCCTGCAGTAATAAATGTAGACATTATGCCGCTTTTATTTTCAAGTCTATTGTCTTTTTTTTTACAATTAATTGATATAGGTGGATGACTAATTTTAAAGACAAGGACCAAAAAGTAATTATTCCAGACAACTTGTAGACAATTAATTTACCGAGGATGCAAATATATCTTAATTACTGTATATACCAATAATGAAACACAATACACATTCTTGTTTTATGATATTTCGGAAAAAGTCGTAAAAAGTGGACGGAAGCAACAATTGGATTGATTTTCTGTCGTTATGAATACCGTTGACAAAATTGATGTAGCTCTTCATTGCCTGCTTTGACGAAAGTTAAGAAAATATTATAAACTACAATGACAATTTGTCTCGTCCCTGAGATTGCCGATCCTGATTAATTGTCCTATTGTCTTTTAATATCTGTCCGAAATTTATCTCCATAAATCTTACTTAAAGTCAATTCTAAGATGTTTGATAAAAAGGATTATGGACATTCGATCTCATCTAAGTCCATTGTATATATTGTGAGGCTGGTAATACAATCAGAGATTAAGGTTCTTGAAAGCAAGACTGGCAGTAAAAATAAATTTATGAGTCAGTTATATTTTTATGTAACATGATTTTTCCATAAGCTGTTCCAACACAGTAAACATCAAGATTATTTTCATACAAATTTTCTTCTAAAATGTACTAATATACTGTATATATGTGACATTTTCACAAGCCAATTTAATTAGAAAGACATGATTGGAATAAGTTTCGTCTTGTTTGCTCATGATCAAAGTTAAGAATGACAAAAAATAAACAAAATTCAAAGCATCAAAACCATTGGTAATTAAAGTTGCAGTCTGAACCACCAATTTTAATGTTCAACAAAATATAATTTTTCCTCAATCCTATATATCCATGAAAAATTGTGACCACAAAAACAAATGAATCCACGATAATGCAACATAAGTTTTAAAACAATACTTTTTCATACACAATGACATGAAAATTAACAATCAGAAATATATCTTTTAAATCATGTCATAACAAAACAAGTCAGGTGGAAGGGCAGATGGCCCCATCAATAACCAAGTTGTTACGCCACCAGAAAATAGTCCCTGTTTCTATGCTGTTTAGCAAATAATCATCTTACCGATATTTCTAATTTAATTAATCAATATTGCATGATGTACCACATTAAACAAAACAGGATGAACTTATGTATTTAAATCAAGACACAAAGAAGAACAAATTGCATGTCTGGCTGAAGCAGACGACACATGCATTCAAATCATCAGACATCATTGCACTTTATATCAAAAGTTTTCAACAAGAAATTTGATTGATGATCAAAAGATATTGTATAAAATATCAAATAAATTTTTACTTCAATATTTCCGCCAAATTTCATTTGTATGAATATTGACTTATCATTTAAAAGCTAAAATCTGTACCTTGTTTAAAGTTTAAGTGATGTTGATCTTTATTGTTGTATCTTCCCTAAATGCTATGTTGTTTAACTTTGCAGGAGACAATTTGTTTAAATATCAAAAGTAAAAATCCATCTTCTGTACATCTGAAGGTATTTTTTCAAGTACAAATGTATCATTTTAGAAATGTTATTGTATATGCATATGCCATCACATCATCACAGTACCGGTATATCAATTTTCTTGAAAGTTTTAGTCATTCTAATTCTATTACCAACTGAGTATCCACCAATGTTTAAAGGACAATAGCAGGTCACTGAAAAAGTTGTTTGGACAATATATCAGTCTTTGAAATTTGCCAAGGTCAAACTGGTTTTGTCCTAAATGTATGGTTTTATAAGTCAATCCTGGCTCATGGCTGTTCCAACAGATATTTTTTTTTTTTCATATTAAACTAGAGGCTCTAAAGAGCCTGTGTCGCTCACCTTGGTCTAGGTGAATATTAAAGGAAGCAGATGGATTCATGACAAAATTGTGTTTTGTTGATGGTGATGTGTTTGTACATCTTACTTTACTGAACATTCTTGCTGCTTAAAATTATCTTTATCTATAATGAACTTAGTCCATTAGTTTCAGTGGAAAATGTTAGTAAAAATATACAAATTTTATAAAAATTGTTAAAAATTGACTATAAAGAACAATAACTCCTAAGGGGGTCAATTGACCATTTCGGTCATGTTGACTTATTTGTAAATCTTACTTTGCTGAACATTATTGTTGTTTACAGTTTATTTCTATCAATAATAACATTCAAGATAATGACCAAAAACAGCAAAATTTCCTTAAAACTAACAATTCAGGGTCAGCAACCCAACAACGGGTTGTCCGATTCATCTAAAAATTTCAGAGCAGATAAATGTTGACCTGATAAACAATTTTACCCCTGTCAGATTTGCTCTAAATGCTTTGGGTTTTGAGTTATAAGCCAAAAACTGCATTTTACCCCATGTTCTATTTTTAGCCATGGCGGCCATCTTGTTTGGATAGCTGGGTCACCAGATACATTTTTCAAACTACTAACCCTAAAGATGATTGTGGCCAAGTTTGAATTAATTTGGCCCAGTAGTTTCAGAGAAGAAGATTTTTGTAAAATATTACTAAGATTTACGAAAATTGTTAAAAATTGACTATAAAGGGCAATAACTCCTAAAGGGGTCAACTGACCATTTCAGTCATGTTGACTTATTTGTAAATCTTACTTTGCTGAACATTATTGCTGTTTACTATTTATCTCTATCTATAATAATATTCAAGATAATAACCAAAAACAGCAAAATTTCCTTAAAATTACTAATTCAGGGGCAGCAACCCAACAACGGGTTATCCGATTCATCTGAAAATTTCAGGGCAGATAGATCTTCACCTGTTTAACAATTCTACCCCATGTCAGATTTGCTCTAAATGCTTTGGTTTTTGAGTTATAAGCCAAAAACTGCATTTTACCCCTATGTTCTATTTTTAGCCATGGCGGCCATCTTGGATGGTTGGCCGGGTCACAGGACACATTTTTTAAAATAGATACCCCAATGATGATTTTGGCCAAGTTTGGTTTAATTTGGCCCAGTAGTTTCAGAGGAGAAGATTTTTGTAAAAGTTAACGACGCCGGACGACGACAGACGACGGACGACGGACGACAGACGCCAAGTGATGAGAAAAGCTCACTTGGCCTTTTAGGCCAGGTGAGCTAAAAAACAACTCTGGCTTACTTCCAAAGAACATGCGTGTAGGTGTTTAAGTTTCAAAATGTCAATGCAAAACTAACATTTTAAAATATATTTCTTTTTTAATTTTGTAAAAATAAAATCCTATTTTTTTTGGTGGTTTTCCACCCCAGAAAAATGTTAGGAGTGACTCTTCAAAGACATAGAATACTACAATATCAATATAATAAAGTGCAAGCCAATTAATTATTGAAAAGCATCAATATAAAAGTTAGTGAAGCAATTATGGCTTCAGCCGCTTATGCACAATAAAGATCAGAGTTATGATGATCAAGGTTAACGTTAGCATATTTAAGTAGTAGTACAGTGAAACCTGTTTCAACCGAACCTCTGATGGACTTAAGATTTTGTTCTGTTTTGGTTGTTGTTCGGTTTTATCAGGTTGTTGGCATAAAGGTGTTTAAGAATATGTTTGGTTTATACAGGTTTTCGGTTTATGCAGGATTTGGTGTTAGCCAGGTTTCACTGTATATGCATTCTAATTATCAGGAGGGTAATAAAATTTACTTGTCAAGACATTACACAATTTATGGACTTTTTTACATTCAATTTAACTCAATTATTGAAAGCAACCAATTTTCTATATACAATTTTGTAATTTTAAGTATAAGAATAAGAAGGTTTGGTATGATTGCCAAGAGACAACTCTACACAAGAGACCAAAGGATACAGAATAAACTATAGGTCACTGTGACTGCCTCAGTGAACAGTGAGCAAAATAACCATACTGCACTGTGAGTCAGCTATAAAAGGCTCCAAATGACAAATGTAAAATAATTCAAACATCTTCTTATATCTATACCAAGAAACTACCAACCTTATTTATGTATAAGATAATAAAACAAGAGGCTCTCAAGAGCCTGAATCGCTCACCTTAATTCTTTTGGTTAAATCTCTCATCAATGATTATTTTGGCTTTTCAATTTATTTAAATGTTTTTTGGATCGTCCTATTTTGTTCAAAAGCCAAAAAAAAATAATCATTTTCTCCTATGTTCTATTTTAGCCATAGGAGCTATATTTCTTGACATACAAGGAAATAAAATATAAAAGTTATACTAGATACTCTGAAACTCATTTAGCCTAAGTTTGGCTGAAATTGATACAGCAGTTTCAAAGGAGAAGATTTTTTAAAGTAAGTCAACATGATGAACAAATTGTGAAAAAAGTCTTTAAAGGGCAATAACTCCTTAAGGGGTCAATTGACAATTTTGGTCAAATTGACTTAAGTGAAGATCTTACTCTGCTGAACATTATTGCTGTTTACAGTTTATTTCTATCTACAGTGAAACCTGTCAAAACCGAACACCCACGGGACTTTGCGTTTTGTTCGGTTTTCACAGGTTTTCGGATTATAGAGGTAGACGGTAGTCGACACCAAAATAATTTTGGCAGGAATAATAGGTGACACAACAGCCGACAGTTTATTTTTGTGTTGATTTAGATGTAAATGTAAAAATAAAAGAAGATAAAAGATAGACGTTTTGCTACATTTTTGTTTATAAATCAAACACCACTCCGTCAATCACGCTCGTCGTTGGGAGATGTCCGACGTGCATGGAGCGATTTTGCTTTTTATAATTATTTTCTCATCTGTTAAATCACTGACCAATTCAGATTCACAGTCACTGTCATATGACGATTCCGTAGTTGAATCGGGAATGTCATCTCGGACTAAACTGGTCACCCGCTGATTGATACGTCGGCACACGATAACAGTGAAACAACAGCAGGGGTCCAGTTTATTCGAATCAAATATATAGGGCCTCTAATGGGAATCCAGCAATCGAAATCCATTGACCTTGTTGTGTTGCACGACTTCTTAATCCAGTGAAAGGCTTTAAAACTATTATTTAATTAAAATGTTTAGCTACAGAATGGCAGTTTCGATTTTGTGGCCGTAATTATTTGAGTAAGGTGCATTTAATTGATCTGAGGGAAAGTTCCTTTCTTGTCATTATCGGCAATGGGGGTAGCTGACCAGTGTAACGTTTCTTTACAAAAAAATCACTTATGCATGCACACAGACATGCTAATTAGTTTGTAATAACAACTCACAAGTTCATTAAACCTCAAATACCTTCGGGGATACTCTGCTTGTTTAATTAAATCATGCAAATGATTAATTATATTTTATTGTTTTGATTGGTATTGATCGATTTTGACAGGTAATTTTTAGATACAAATTTACTAACGAGCCTTCAAAAAGCGTTCGGAATTCGGTGTTAACAGGGTTCGGTTTTTTCAGGTTAGATTAACGTTAATTGATAGGGAAATTTTGTGGGACTTTGAAAATTGTTCGGTTTAAACTGAAATTCGGTTTTATCAGGGTTCGGTTTACCCAGGTTTCACTGTATAATTATATTCAAGATAATAAACAAAAACAGCAAAATTTCCTTAAAATTATCAATTCAGGGGCAGCAACCCAACAACAGGTTGTCTGATTCATCTGAAAATTTCAGGGCAGATAGATCTTGACCTGATAAACAATATTACCCAACGTCAGATTTGCTCTAAATGCTTTGGTTTGTGAGTTATAAGCCAAAAACTGCATTTGACCCCTATGTTCTATTTTTAGCAATGGCGACCATGTTTGTTGATAGATCATAACTTCGGATACAATTTACAAACTAGATACCCTAAGGAACATTCAATTAAAGTTTGGAAGTATTTGGCCCAGTAGTTTCAGAGGAGAAGATTTTTGTAAAATATTACTAAGATTTACGAAAAATGGTTAAAAATTGACTATAAAGGGCAATAACTCCTAAAGGGGTCAACTGACCATTTCCGTCATGTTGACTTATTTGTAAATCTTACTTTGCTGAACATTATTCCTGTTTACAGTTTATCTCTATCTATAATAATATTCAAGATAATAACCAAAAACAGCAAAATTTCCTTAAAATTACCAATTCAGGGGCAGCAACCCAACAACGGGTTGTCTGATTCATCTGAAACAATTTCAGGGCAGATAGATCTTGACCTGATAAACAATTTTACCCCATGTCAGATTTGCTCTAAATGCTTTGGTTTTTGAGTTATAAGCCAAAAACTGCATTTGACCCCTATGTTCTATTTTTAGCAATGGCGACCATGTTTGTTGATAGATCAAAACTTCGGATACAATTTATAAATTAGATACCCTAAGGAACATTCAGTTAAAGTTTGAAAGTATTTGGCCCAGTAGTTTCAGAGGAGAAGATTCTTGAAATAGTTTACGACGACAGACGACGGACGACGGACGACAGACGACGGACGACGACGGACGCCAAGTGATGGCATAAGCTCACTTGTCCCTTCGGGACAGGTGAGCTAAAAAATGCGGGAAAAAAAATGACATACACCAACAGACAACAACAACTGAAATTGTTGAATTACAGGCTCCAGACTATGGACAGGCACATCCAGAAAGTGGCAGGATTAAACTTAAGCATGCAGGCTTTATGAATATAAGAGATGATGGCAACTAAATGATTATATTCTTCTTTTTCCAGGTAGGAACCTGATTCAATTACTGAATGTATTCGGTACCATGAATACTTTGCGGAGTGTCTAGCCTAATTGTACATTTTCTTTCTCAGTTATACAGGATTCCAAATATATGTACTTTAAATTAAAGTAGTCTTAAGTATGAGTTCAACAGTTCATTTGAAGATTTTTTAAATCTTTATATAATGTGGTCACTAGACTACCTTAATGAAATATACAAATATTTTCTAGTAAGAAATATGATTATCGTCTTTGTTTATATTGGACCTAATGATACCTAAATATTTTCACACCCTGAAATTTACATTGAAACTAACGTCACAAGCCTTTTATCATTATGGTCTTTATAAATGTGTAATAATCCTGTTATCTATTACATCCAAGGTAGATAATCCATCTTAAACAAAGGAAAGATAATCCCTTATCTAAACAATAGGGGAGATAATCTCATTTATAAATAATAAATTTTACAACATATAATTGTCTCATTGGGTGATAATCTAGTTTCTAAACAATATTTTATGACAGGAAAATACTTTAATAATGTGTTAATCTGTGCCCAAGAGATAATTCAATTATCCACCCTTCCTGAATAAATAACAGAAAAACTTGTAAAAAGGAACAATAGATCCTTTGACCCTTAACCTAATCCCACCCTATTGTGATATATTGTATGTGTTCTGTGTCAGACAACTGCCCTCAAGTGATATATAAATTATTTGTCCCAAATATTTCACTTGATTTATTTCTTCTCTAAAGTAAATATACAAATTGTGTTCTTTATATAATTAATAGAACCATATGGATAACTTATAATTCAAATAAAAAAAAAATATTGTGTCAGATATATATATATATATATATAACATATAGGAACAACTGTTTTACATATATTTTGTTGTTGTTGTTGTTCTTCTTGCTCATTTCAGCTAAAAGATCAGTGTTATATTTACTTCCAAAATTAACAATGACTTGTGACATTACTTCACACTTGAAACTGTGATTTTCTTGTTTCTTCAGGTTTTTTTTTTAAATTCATTTAATCTTTTTTGCTTATACTAGTATACTGACATATATGCAGTGGTCCTTTAAAATAACAATACAAGCATACTCCAAGTCCAAAGGTAATTAGTTTAAGCAAGACAAGAAAACTGAACATTTTTTTACCATGGCCTGATAAAAAGACCCTATGGGTTGTAAATATTTTTTCAATAAAGAAACATTTCTATATACTAAGAGCATCACTATTAAATATTCATGGGCAACATACAAGTTTTGTAGATTCAGAACAAATGTATAACAACAGTGGACATGAGTCATTAGATAATTGAAAACCCTAGGGATCCAACATAAATATCCCTGGCTGGATAATTTTCTGTATATCTATAAGCCATGCATTTACAATAAAGCATTAGTTCAAAGACCGGTAGCTGCACTCCAAATATCAATTAGCAAAACACATAAGCCAGATTTTATTTAAAATACAAAAGCTTTCATGATAAAAGACCACAGGGAGAATTATCATTGTCAGTCCACAAAACAGATAATTTGTGCAAGTAAAGTATTTGCTCTGTTACTATTGGACTTATAAATGAATCTTACAAATGGACTCCAGCCTCACTAACAATGTGCAGAAACAACAAGTATCATTCTTCCATCTAATGACTTGGCCTAAGACAAAACCCATTACCTTGTCTTTAATGCACTAACTAACTATGCTAAAGGATATAAGCACCCTACCAAAACTACACTAGTGTAGATATAAATTCTAAAGATGCTAAATTTTAGAATTACATTTAGATTCCTTTCAGTTTCATTCATTATATCTCACTACATCTCCCCCCAAACTTTTTTTAAAAATTGCAGTGCTTCAGATATAATAATTATTTCCAAATATCAAGATTAATAAATTATATTTATTATTTCATGATGAGAATTCATCATTGAAATAAATCCATAAATTTGAAGAAAAACAAGTAATTAAATTGTACTGTTATATTTTGATATAACTTTCTGCAGGTGCCAAATCAATACAGTACTATTTCTATAAAAGCTACTACTGCAAATCCATTATCATATATTAATGTTCCAATTTTCTCAATAAGTTGTTTTTATTGACATGGTCCTAATTTATTGTAAAGATCAAAGTCACTCTGATCAAATAGATTTAACACAGGTAAGTAATTAGACACACTTGATTGGCTGGGATGAGTACAGGGGCGGAGCTAGTGGTTTTGAGTGACATACAGTGTAATCACAGTTATTGAAAAAAAAAGTGAATAGTTGTAAAGAAGTATAGTTCACTGACTACAATTATTTAGTCTTCAGGACAAGCTATTCATCTCTTCACCTTAAAGCTTAAAAGAATTCAAATATTACCATGATCATCACACACAGAGGCAAAAGGCACCTGAATATTTGAATACTTTGCTGGAGAAAAGACTTAATTAAATCAATACTTGAGAGTTTTGTGATAAATATATACTGTGTATTTGGTATATGGATTTAATTTACCTTTCGATTGAATGATTAGCTGGCTGTCATAGTTAATGGATTACAACTTGTACTGTGTCTTTGGGATGTGTATTGCCAGGTCAATTTCTTAATATTTTTATGATCTAAGCGTTTAAAAATTACAGGTAAGAATGAAAGAAGAAAATTGTAAATGACGAAATTATAGCTTAAATTTCTTTCCTTGTCAATTTGACTAGACCAAATAGTTTTGTGCAATTTGAGTTGCTAATGACTTTTAAATTATTATATGATATCAAAAATATAATTTATAAATCATTGTATTATTAAATAAGAATAATATTTGCATCTCACCTTGCACAGGTGGTTAAACCCAGACCTCGTAAAACTGTCAAAAAAACACATTATCTCCGGAGGACATGTTTCTCTGCCCTAAATGTATTTTAAATGACATTGTCTGAAATATTCAAATAATTTGTAATCTCTTTGACTTACCTACAAAGAAGGCCTGCTTGGGATTTTGTAAACATATAAATGACCTATGTATGACCAAATGACACGGTCAAAAACAAATAAACAAATATTATTTTATTTTATGATATAGTGTGTCATACAGCTAATTGATGTCAGAGAAGTTCTGTGATAACTATGTTGGTACATTTGAGACTTGACAAATAATACCAACGCTAGTATATCTGAGATCTTCTTCTTTTGTTACAGAAAACCATCAACATACTTATGATGGTAACTTATGATTGTTTGACAGTGAATCACTGAATCAATGACTTATTTTTTAAACTCTAAAATAACCAAATAGATTTCAACTAAAAAGATTTATTCAATAGTGTGAAGAAAAAAAATCAATCAAAAGTCAAGACCTCATTGCATCCCCCCCCCACCCCCCCCCCCCCCCCCGCCTTCCCCGCCATGGAATCTTCTCATCAAAGAGTAACCATTAGGTCTATGTATCCATGCTACAAGTATTGAAAAACAGGCATGTTTTGATGATCTTTCTAGGAAGATTAAGTTGAAAATCAGTAAGACCTTTCTGAAGGGGAGATGGATAACAATTATAACTTGTACTGTTCCTTGGAAAATAGAATTATTTCAAGCCAGGTCTCTGCTTGGTACCACTTGCATGACTTTAAATGTCATAGAGAAAAATTGTTTCACTCTTCTACGACAAGCACCAACAATCAAAGACTTTTCTGTTTGTGTTGTTTTGTTGTTGTTTCATTGATGTATATACATACCACAATTATTTATTTATTCACCCAAGGATTAATTGAGAGTGCAAAAAAAGTATAGAGTCCTTTCCTATCATTAATGAGAGCTGTCCCTGTTTTTATCTTTTGAGATTTCTTTTTGTTTTCATATTTTCCCCCCAGATCAGACAATCTACCATTCTATATACAATTTATAAGAATGTTAATTGTTCCAATATTCATTTATTGGTCTTTAATGAGTGAAGTTTTACCCTGGAACTTAAAATCATTGATAGAACTAAACATCCACTAAACACCTTTATCATATTACAGGACATATAATGGAAACCATTAATATAACTGACAACTTTTTCTGACAATCACTTTATTTATTTATTTATTCAGTCATTAACTGATTTGTTATTGGACAGCTTCTGTGTTTTTATTATTTCTTCCAAGTATTAAATGATGATTGTTTTCACCATAAAAAATTTTCCATGAGCAAAAAAAACAAAACCAAAACCAATCTGAATGCTTATGTGAGGGGAGGTTGGAAGGGTCCTGATCCTGAAAACCCATGCTTTAAAAATGAAATCCTGAGGTCCTGAATTTAAAGAAATTAAAATCCTGACATCTCGAAATTTGAAAAAAGAATTACCGGATCCCAAAAGGGTCCTGCCCCCCTCTTATATGTCTACCATCAATAAAAAAACAATACTTTGACAATTTCAATTTTCCCTACCAGTCAATAAACTTCAAAAGAATTCCAAGTTAAAGACATCAATTAAAGACAATTAGCACCCCCCTGATGTCACCCTCAAAAATGGTTTATTAGTTGTAAGGTGAAAATTACATCTTTTACGTATTACATAACACTCATAAAAGGACATATATTTCCCTTAGGGTGGGTAGCTATCAAAGACGTGTTAAAATGTAATAAAATTTGTAATTTCTCCAAACAAAGTTATTCAACAATTCTTAAATTTCTCATCCAAGTTGAAAAAAAATTAAATATAATTTTAATTCCAGATCGACGATTTCTTTAAATTTGATTTCAATATCAACACGAACTTGTTTATATCAGAAGGAATATCTGATCTCAGATTAAGAACACCCGGGGCTGGGTTTAGGACACGACTTTTTCACCGAACTTTTCATAAGAGGTAGGAAGTACACATTTTATGTATGGCCTTAAGATATTTTTGTGTTCAATCCTTAGTGAAAATCAATGCATTTAGTGTAGTATTAAATAATTCATTTAGGAAGAAGTTTTTACATGTAGTTAATTCTCCCCTTCCTAACATGACTTATTATCTGTTCCCAATATTTTTTGGGGGGAGATAATCATTTTGTTTCAGAGTTTTCTATTATTGACAATATAAAAGTAAGTTTCTACGATAGGGTGTATTTGAAATCCATTAGGTCAAAATCTTGGACGCATATAGTACTTGGTCAATGTTAAAATATCCCATTCAACCACAGAATTTGCTCTATGGGTTTCATCCCCCTCCCAGTAACCATAATAAACTTGTCTTTTATAAAACATTATTTTCATACTGTAAATTTACACACTGGTTCTGAAATACTACTAATTAACACTTTATACATATTCTCCCCTCCCCCTTTTATCTGTTATTTCAAAACATTGATTATAACATCTTATTCCTGAATCAATGAAATGCCAATGTATAAAATACAAAAATTCTCAAGTAGGAGCATCTTTCATTCTTCAAACAAACCACAAAAAAGCTACACTAACTGTTTCCATGTGACACCAATATCTTGAAGAAATACCAACCTTGCATCATTAGTATAAACAACTTATCTTCAATAAAGTGCTATCACTTATTGTATTATAAAATCAAATTAAGCCAAGTAGGCACTATTGAGCTTAATCAAATACCTCCACGATTTAATTAAACAACTTATCTTTTATTTTCCAGAGGTAATGAAATTAAAATCCATTAACCATCAAAAGAATCCAATAAAAAATGTACCAGTTTTTCTAACCTTCTCAAGTTTGAGAGAGCAGGAATGATTCAGTGAATGCTAATACATGTGCATTAGTTGACATCATTAACCCTTTTTTTCCATTTTTTTCAAGTTACTTCCCTTGATAAAGCTGACATTTTGTGTAATAATACTAGCAAGAATGTTGAAGAAAAACCTTCCATCTAAATATTTTTTTTAAAGGGAACATAATTTAAGACATTCCATGTTCAAACTACAAACTATTTTGAAATGATAAACCAAATATGGATATACATGTATTGATATAATAGAAAAAGCTTTGAAAAAATTGACAATTTAAAAGCCTATAGTTACTAATTGAGCACTTTTTGGGGGGAAATGAGAGGGTCAAAGACACTTTTACAGATGTATTGAAACTTAAAAAAAAATAAGTATGAAAATGCCCTTCATCGTGTTTACAACACTGTATTTTTATTATCCTCAGGTTATAAGTTATACTGCAGTGTGAAACTGCAAGACATCATTTTGTGATAGCTGAACCTTTTAATTTGAATCCATTTCTCTTATTTTATAGAGGTGAACATTAAAGATAGTTTATAGCCAAGAAAGGACACAAAAGTCTTTTGATGAAACCCGAGTAGTATAATCATTTTTCAATTGAATCTTTCATAAACATTTTCTTGGCGGACAGTAAATATGATGACCTCACGCTGCTTGTTAGATTTAAAATATTACATTTTTATTATCGTAAAATATAACATTGTAAGTGGACCTTTGTAGTAACCATCCATCATCACAAACTTTCATTGTATGGGGACAGTATACCAAATTTAATCATAAACTATGATTATAATCTACTGTAGTCTACACCCCTCTGATTTATAGGAATCTATTTTATGAGTCTAAAAGTATTATTAATAATCTCTGTACTTTTTTGGTGTGGTTTTATGATGGTTTCATCTTAAAATAATGCTAACGTTTAAGTGTAATTATGAATTTTGTGGATGGTTGTTTATCAATTAAATTGTTTGCCTCAATTTTTTCTTTCGTCCCTCTGGTGTTGTCCATCTCTCCATGACTTGTGGTTTTTGGATACGCCTTTCTAATTTTCTCCTCTCAGGGCCATCTAAGGTCCAATTTTGATTCAGGGTAAGTGGTATTTTTTGTTGTTGATTAAAGAATGATGTTTTCTGTTGAACCCTCTTGTACACAGTAGGGAAAATCATTAGAAGATGTAAGAAAAAAGGAAAACTCATAATTACTCATTATTGACTTACATTAGTTTAGAAATGATTATAATCTGAAAACGCCATTAAAACAAAGTCATTTAGTAAGATCAATTGTAGATACAAAGAAAAAATCATTAAATATAAATTAACCAATCATGGAATAAAAAATCTAATTTTCTCCCCTTTTTTGTTTTTTAATCATATGGTCACTTTTTCTACAATAATTTATAGATCCGTCCTTTTGAAACAATTTTTGATTACAAATCAGTAAATTCTTCCTTAGAATCAAAGACAAATGATTTCTTCAGGGACCAATCATTTTCCAGGAAGTTACAGTGACAAAAAATGTTAAGGGAGGCAAAATACAATTACACATATTACGTAAAGATCACAATAGGTGTGAAACAAACATATGGTCATTTTCCCTCACCAATTGTTCATTTCTTACTTATTAGCATACCAATATTTATTATTCATAGTGTACAAAGCCCACATGTCGAAACGTTAACAAGCCTTGGGCTTATTATATCTAGTATTAGTACATTATCTATTAGATCAGTAAATAAAGCAAACCATAAACTACAGAAATCCGTAATAAAACATTCATGGGATCACTGTAAATATATAGGAGTAAATACAGCCGATAATATCATTCCGATTACAACCAAAAAGGATACTTCAACGTTACCAAAGTAAGTAAAGTGTGCTTTCAAAATCTTACAATCAAATTAGAGAAATAATTTCATGATAAAACGAGACCTTATTCAAACACTATACTTGAGAGTTACCGTGATGAGAACAAGAAAATTACTCTAATTGCTTCCGCTGGTACAATGGACCGTTGACCATTCATAAATATTTACTTATTCTCTGAATAATGGAATTTATGAGATTAGGAACAATACACGGCTTGGGTTATCTGATGAGATAAGTACGTTTGTATTGTTTAGGGTCACTGTAAACGATATCGTACTTAAATGAGATAATGGCCACCTTATTTAGATAAAAACCAGGTACAAATACTTTGAACTCATAACCATGGTCGTTAGACGCAGGGGGCTATCTATATTACCGTCCAAAGACAAATAATACAACTCGCGAAGGGATAATTGATACGGCAGGCGAGAAATATTTCTGTCTGTTAAAAATTGATAATGCCTGTCAATATATAGGAGATAAAAAATCACAGCCCGTCATTATCTCAAATTCAGAAATATTGTAAAAACAGTTAATTTTGAAATAATATTCAGACCCCTTTCTTGTACTGATAAAAGGATTATTATACTAAGCATTAATTATTTCTTAACTGCCATAAGTAGCTTAAATTGTCTACAGGGTTACGAAATTGACCTGGGAGTTAGGAAATTCATTTTATTTAACATTGTGGCTTCAGATTTTTACTCTTAATCTAAATTTTAATTGTAAAAATTGTTTATTGTCATTTATCAACTTAAATTCTTAATCAGTTTCAATGGCAAAAGCTTACAGGAATTAAATGCAAATTAGGAAGTTTTCAACTACCAGTCTAAACCGATTTCAACAATGAATATACAGATCTTGGGTAAACCCAATTTTAATCTCTAATTTTTTTAATTTTTTTTTACAGTACATCTAATTAAGAACTACATGGTATTATGATTATGATAACTTTTTACTTATTTTATATTTTTGTCATATATGTGTAGAAAGCAGAAACACATGTATATACTATTTTTTTCTGTTTCAGGTCTGCTACACATACATGTACATGTAATACAAGATTCTCTACCTAAGAAAAAGTCAAATTAATTTTGCAATGGTAGGTATAATAATTCCGTATAAATCTAGAGAGCAGAAAGTAACTGTTACCTACAAGTAAATAAACTTTCTTTATAAATAAAAAGATGTGGTATGATTGGCAATTTTCAGAAAAAACGAAACAAAATTATCAGCTTCAGGTTACTGTACAGCCTTCAACAATTAGCAAAGCCAATGCATGCATGTAAAATGAAAAAAAAACCAATACATTGAACAAACCTAATATGATGGATAAAATTGAGAATAGAAATGGGGAATGTGTCAAAGAGACAACAACCCGACCATAGAAAAAACAACAGCAGAAGGTCACTAACAGGTCTTCAATGTAGCGAGACATTCCCGCACCCAGTTTGCTTCTGATCTCACTGAGAATTATCCTTTATTTAATGGACGAAATACTTACAAACTTTTTTCTTTTACATCTAGAGGAAGTTTTTATATTGCTTAATTGTGTTGTTGGGTTAATGTTCAATTTCATTTAGGTTTTTTCAATGGCTTATCTTAAAATTTTTAAACATTTAATTTTTTAAAGAAAAAAAGTTACATCTATGAGTTAAAAAGCACTTTAACTAAACATATGTTTTTACCCACTTTATCACATCATTAGGAAAAAAGAAAATAAAACCAGACGTTTTCAATAGGGTCACTGTTATGATCCAGAAACCTGTTGAATTTTATTTTCACCCTAATTATTAGTTAACATTCAAATCATGGTAACCTCCCTGTGCTAATTATAGACTCATGTCTGGTACAAAATAATACCCTGCATTCGCCTCAACGACCATGATACATCTTAATCCTAAAATTATTACCGGTAATTGAGGGGTAGCTTGGTTTCCCTTAACATGGCAAATTATCGATCATTTGGCCTTTTCATTGTCCGCTCAATCGAGAATTTACGGATGTTCGTTATTATTTTTCAAAACAAGGGCAATAATGCAGAAGCATTGAACTGATCGGATTATGATCACAGCTGTCAAGAAGTCAAAGGTCAATGAAACAAACATCAGAATTAAAGTTGTCCTTTTCAGGTCAATTTCATCTGTTGAAATTAGCGATATCGATTAAACATTTTGTACTTTTGAAATACCTGAAGGCATTCAGGCTTCACTTCTACATCTCTCAGTTTTAAATATAAAACTGCTAAAAAACATACTATTGAGAATTAAATGCAATTCTTTTTAAAAAGTTTTGTGAGTTCTCAAAACATTAATTTTTTTTAAATTTCAAATCTATTTCTTTGAAACAACTATTTTTTTATATAAATAAGGACCTTAGTTTTCTCATTTGAATTGTTTTACATTAATTGTATTATCGGGGCCTTTTATAGCTGACTATGCAGTATGGGCTTTGCTCATTGTTGAAGGCCGTACGGTGACCTATAGTTGTTAATGTGGCTGTGACATTTTTGTTTCTTGTGGACAGTTGTCTCATTGGCAATCATACCACATCTTTTTTTATATGTATGTTAAATTTTCATGTTGTATGAAACTTCAAGCTACTAAATAAGGAGACTCATTAGTACATGTATATCATTGCCAATGAGATATGTAGTTCCTTTTTATTTTTTAAATAAGTCTGGTTAAAATTTAAGTTATTTTTTGAAACTTTTATAACCTAAAATAAAGTTGAAATATCCATATTAACCTTTCATTTTCTTAAATCATTTTTTTGGCGTAGACCAAAAGAAACTGAAGGGACTTTCCTTACTGGACAAAAGATCTGATATAATTCAATTTGGATATTTACAAAGTCTGGCGTATATTCCTATTTATTAACGAAAGCCAAACAACATGTCCCACAGAAGTCAAATTTATCTATTTGTGAACAAATAGTATACCATATATTATTTCCGAACACTCAAACATATATCAATTGTTTGATGATTGGGAAAATAAAGACTGTAAAGTATCGAACTCAAGTCAAAAACAAACAAGGTATAAATCGATTAAAATTGAAAACGACATCAATTTTTAAATGACGAAAAAGATTTATGTGTGTTTTTCCCAGGTTACACATAACAGCGGATAATCGAAATACCAAAGTCTTTTGTTAGTAAAGTAAAGCCGAAAATTTGTTCTAAATGGACGCTATCAAAATATTTGGAAAAAGGCAATGTACATCGGTTACAGAATAAACACAGCGAAATCAACACCTCTTTGATATCAAGGTGAAACTGTACATATATTTAAATGGACAAAAACTGGGATAAATAAACTAAAATATCTTTTTCATTAAAGCTCATAATTGATTTCAAAGAAACTTTTCTTTTGTTGTTTTTACATTAAGGTAGAAATGTGTCAAAAGCTCTTAGAATGGTGGTGTAGACTTGGTCAACATTGAATGGGGTGGTAGACTTGGTCAATATTGGAAAAAATCAATACTAATAAATGGTCATTCACTATCAAAATATATGTCTGTCCCATATTTAAATCCTTAAATTATATATTTATCTCTAGAAAAATATTTATGGCTGGATTTATTATCTCTCCTTAATCAAAATTTTGGCAAAGTAATATTAGATGTATGTTTCACCTAAGGGTAATTAACTAGTGATAATTTGATAACAGGTAGAAATAAACAAATAAGGTCAAAGTATTTGATTTGAGCCTTGGGCTGTGATTGTATACATATAAATCTAAATAACTTATGATTTTTATTTATAATTTTATTAGGTGATAATTACTGTGATTGTTTTGACAAGCATTGAGTTCCTTATTGAGTTGTCTATTTCATTGTTTTTAAAAGATATTATTTATAATTTCTATTGATTACTTAATTAGACATATCAGTTTAATTTCAAACTAATCATTTTGACAACTTTAGGACTTTTTTTTCTCAATGAGTTGTCTCTTACAGCTTTCTCTGCTGTGTATGCCAGGGACTTAAATAAATGAGTTGTCTCATGATCTTGGGGAATATTTTATATGTTAGTTCGTTTTCTGGGGACTATTTTATATGTTATAGCTCTAGATTTTCGAACAAGTACTTGACAGACACTAGGAGTCAAGTGTTTAGACCAAAAGTGAGTTCAGATTTTTCACTATATCATATTCCGATCCCAATTTTCAAACTTTAAAAAATTATTATTAAAGCCAACATTTACTTAATTAGAAAAATATTAAGACTTTAGTCTGATGAAACCTTGCAAGTTTTATCTCTTAAAGTTCAGCGTATAATCTTGTGTATATATATACCATGTATAGAAATAACGTTGTGATAACAAATTTACAAACAAAAAAAAAACGTCTGATAAACTGTCAGAAGTATTGAACTCCGTATTTAATATGAGAGGGTAAAATAGATGAATAGCAAAATGTAAATACAGGTAAACCGATTCGACTGCCGAGACAACTATAACACCGTTGGTGACCTTTCAACCATATCATGTAAAGGTATACAGAGGACAGATCGTTTTCTCTGATACCTGGCCGTTAATACCGAGAGTGTTACACATAACATTGTAATCTCCGCCACATGGACTAAGTTAAACTTTTATAAAATCGTACGGATTAAAACACTTATCCTTGGGATTAAAACTTTTTCAACATTATGGGAAATTAGTGAAATATTTTTTTGTAGGAATAAATAAATTTGAATGAACAGGTAAGGTCTAATTGAATTTTGACAGGTAAATTCGTTTGAATACAGGTGGAATTTCATTGTTCTGATGTCTTTTTGCACCTTTACGTTAAAATTTAAGGTGTCTCTGATCATCCGATAGCATATGTTAAATGGACTTGATCTATCAATTTGGAGACTTGAGCCTTTTGTCAACTAATATCTAAAACAATAATGTTGTAAATGGATATGTGACTAATTTTACTTATATCTTGGTGGTCTAAGAAAAGGATACGTACATTTCATTCAACAGGTTGGTGAACGAAATATTTAAAAAATTTCCGTGGTATTTTTGTCTGGATCGCTTAAAATATTACGACAGGAATGATCCTGATGTTAAATATGTAATTTAATGAGAGAAATATTCTTAGTTCTTACCGTTTTAAACAGGTAAATTTGTTTTTAAACAAAATTTCTTAGAGGAAATCTTCAATAAGTTTTTATTTTTCATTTTCTGTCATACAGCCTATTACAGGAATATAATTTAGTAATCGTTGATGCTAAATTTATACCCCGTGAAACATGTATGAATAACATCAATGTACAAACAATTTGCATAATTTTAAATTCATAGTTACAAAAATAAACATTTCCTTGTGCGAACTCCTTGTCCCTAATTTTAAAGAATCACAAAGGGAAATAATTCAAGACTGCAGCCATTAAGTAATTGTCTGGTTTCCCAATTTTGTGTCTAAATATTTTTGAAGGCTTTAAATACTGATGAATCTACTCAAATCTTAATATCTTTTTAATTTAAATTTTACATAAAACCGTTCAGAAAATGACTGTCAGAAAGACTTTAATAGAAACGTCAACCGCATTAAGTAAAATCATCGTCAAAATTGATAGAATAAAATGATCACGACAGATTTCATTCAAATAATGAATTTCATTGTGCGTTTTTTGTAAGGCATATTTATAAATTTATTACTTCCCAGCGTGAAAATAATGAGACCACATATTCTTTATAATAGCAGCGCACATTATATCATAAAGCAGCCTTGCTCACTGGCCATAAACATTCAGAAAATAATCACAGCTTGGTTAGGTTTGAATTACGCCATTAAAATATCATACCGAAATACCAACAATCAATTTTTCTTTTTCATTCTCGTCCACAATTGAATGGAAGAAAATGCTAACAAATTGTGGAATTTTACGGTGGAAACAATTTTAAGAAAATAAGTTGTACAAATATGAAGAAAATTGTTTAATTTGGCCCATTTAGAAAAAGTCGGCTCTTGCTTTGTATCCCTTGCAAATCAATTGAGTTTATTTGTGTAAGATATTGTAAGGTCTAAATTCACATCCATATAACTAGAAACCACAAGGCATGCAATGTTTTTCAAAACATGGATCTGTTAAAATTCAATAAAGTTAACTTTACTAAAAATTACAAATTAATGTGTTTAAATTCTTTCTTTGAAGATTAAAGATACTACTAACCAATTCAGTATAATGGTTGACTTCATCGCATAATTTCCACATTTACATACATAATAAATATTTTGTGTATTATATTAATTTCATTTCGTAAGATTTACATAGTCTAGTCCTCTCTCTTTGGTATTTTCTTCACTTTATAATCAAATTTTAATGTGAACTTTACTTAGTTAAACTTATACCCGCCATATTCAATTTCCAAATCATGTTTCAGATACAAAATTTTCAAACAAGTCTAACCCTGATGTGATGGCATTCAATCCTATATATTTAAAAAAATGATTGTCTCATATTCTTTTGTTCCTGTTGTTGTTTGTCTTTCTTGACTTTTTTTTTAATTGTTCCCTTTGTTTAGTTTCCATTTCATAAAGAATTCGGTTCTTTCAAGGAAGGATCATTTTTTTTTTTCATAACATTACATTTTTGGTGGCAGTTCTCGCAAAAAATAATAATCTGAAAAGTGACACTCAAGGGAACTCAATCATATTAACATTCACAAATTTTATTTTCAAATTTTTATCTTTTCATCTATATGAATGAAAAAGAACCGATTGATCAATTGCATAATATGGAATGCTAAGGGAAAATAGTAATTGGACAAAGTACCTTTCGGGTAATTATGATTCAGGATCATCTCCAATTAAAACTACTATATGTAATTCACAGTTCAGTATTTTAAAAGTACAGAATTCAATTTCCAAATATAATAATAATTCTTTCAATCCCAATCATCTATATTTTCAGTTAAAAAAAATTATTTCAGTCTCATTAAAACTCATTATAACTTTGTCTGAAAATGAAAGACCTTTTGTAACCAAATTTCCACCAAGACATTTTAACTAGATACAAAACACCATGTCAACAAAAAAATTATGAAAATTCAATTATCGTTGACAATATCTTTTCACACAATAATATAATTCAATGAAAAAATTCAATTACATGTACAATAATTTGGTAATTATGACAATTTTAAAAATCATAATTTCAACACTTATCACCAATTCTCAAAACTAACAAGGTACACAATCAGTTTTTCAATTATTATACGATTTCTATAGTTTCTTAATTAAATTTGCAGACAACAATTAAACTCAAACTGAAATTTGATCCAGGGGTTTTTAATTGACCACAAAAATGTCCCCAATTGTTAGATTCACCTGCTTGAAAGATAATCACGCAAGAATAAACAAAACCCATAGGTATATAATATATCGTATAATCATCATTTTTAAAAAACAAGGAAAGAGAAGGTGCATTCCCCCTTCAGCGACCATGTACCAAATCACCTTTTTTACTGCTGAAGAAGATCATCAGCCAATATTTCAGCTTCATTTACTGATTGTAAAATTTTTAAAAAGTCTCCAATTCGAATATATTTTGGGTAATTTAACACCAACAACATAAGAAAAGATTGGGAAGGTTTAAATCAATTTTTCGCATAGATAAAATGTTTAGCAGTTTTTGGAACCACATAGATTTTTTTAACAATTCTATCCTATGTGAAATGGCCTATGAAATAATTTCATTTATGAAAGTCGTTACACTGGACGCAGCATTTTTAATCCAATTTCTGCCCTCAGCTGGGTTTCCTAGGAAATAGGATATCTTTTTGACATAAACATTAATCATGTTAATTTCATGGGATTCGTTTTCCGTATTACAAAAAAAAATCAATCTTTCTTTTAATTTTATTACATTTAACCTGACCTACATATAAATTATTTTTTATTTACCACTTTTGTCAAGTTTTTCGTGTTACAAAAACTATTTTAATAATACTATTTTAATTTTATATTGCCCTAATTAACAACAGTTGAGCATTATATATATTTAAAGGAACACAAAAAATTTGATGTAAAATCCCCAGTATCAAGACTTCATTTGCACCTTTTCTTGGAAGCTTGAAATATTAATCCAGTCAAACATTTGCAATAACAATGCTTAACATACGTTTTCTGTATGCTGTAAGACTCAACAGAAGAAAAAAAACTTTACTTTTTGGTTAAGTTTACACTAGATCATATCAAATTTTGTTAAATTTGTTGCAGTAATTAAAATATGTCTTCTTAGTTGTATCTTGCATGTTGAGATTTTAAAAATGATTTTGAAAAGGAGATTCAAGTTTCAAAACAGATGGCCAGCCCTTTTGTTATACATTCACAATGACATGCTTCAATATCTTGCTAATAATTAGTCCACAAGAATGATCACAGGCCAAACACATTTGGTAAACCCTGCATGTTTCAAAACTCAAAAGTATTGCATGTAAAAAAGGTATAAATCTAAATAATGTGCTCACAGTATAAATTAAATTTGATATAAACCACAAAAAACAGTCAAATATCATTTAAATATTATTCATATAGTGATGGTTGAGGGGGTAAAAAAGGGGGGTAAATTGATAACATTGTATGCCTTTACAAGCGAGGACTAGAAAAAAACTATAACTATTAATTTTGATGCATTGAGATATCCATTTCATGTGAGCTAAACGAAATGCTATCTTGGAAATTAATCTATTTTAAAATTAATTGAGATGTTCTAAAAATTCATATTCATTTCCATAACAGAAATATTATGGACCATAACTATGTTATCAAAACCCATAAATTGAACGATTCTGAATTTTAAATTAATGAAATCAAACTCAAACAAGCAGAAAATTATTCATACGTTTCTTTCAATATCGGTTTGATAGGTGAAACACAAATCTCCACATAGCCTACTTAAAAACATCCCTCATCAAAATTCAAAAGAAAACACGACATAACAACCTTAATCCTTTCATAATTTCGTCTTCGACATGTCACCGATCGTGTCAAATCTTTTATCCACATCTTTTTTTATATATATATACCAGTGATGATCGGCTCACCAAGTATCTCTCAACCTCATAGCTATACATTCAAGTATGTGATTAATGTAAGAAGGAGAATATACTATTGTTGAGACTTCGTCTGATAACTGTTACTGAAATGTGTCGATAACTGGCTAATTTGGTACCTCAGGCTTTTTTTTCCCTACTTGTGCTTTTTGTTGATTATTTTTTAACAAGGACTGAAGAAAGTCATACCACACAACTCAATATGAATAAAATGTGATGTGGGATATTGCTCAGGAGACAGCAACAAAACTATATAATGAGCAGCATACCATCTTCAACAATAATGTGCTTTACATCTTATTTTTCACATAAACTGATAAATTTGTAAAAACCAAAACCTAAGTTCAAGTTTAAATACTTATACTAAATTCACAGCAAAAAATATCAAAGGCAACTTTCATCAAATAAAAATATAAAAATTATCTTAAAATATTGTTTTGATTTCAGGGGCTTGTTTTGTATCAGTAATATACAAATATGTAGATTTCACGGTTACCTCTACATTTCCTTACCTTTAACTATAACTTTATGCAGACATATAACTGTCGTACCGTCGTGATCAATCATACACTTGCATAACATGCTCTTATAATATGTCATATTTCTTATTCAAATTTTAAAAGACAAAATTTCATGACAAGTTGTATTTTTGTTCTTTTGCAGACAAAAGCGATCAAGATGGTTTAGTCAGAATTTCGAAGTTTTGATATGGAGGACATTGCGTCACAAAAATTACCCAGAATGCCTCAACCATGACCAGCAGCATGACGTTACATTTCTTATTCTATCTAGGGATTATTATACCAGCTATCATAACATTAGTCCTATTTGTGATATTTCTATTCTTTCTGCGTAAAAACAGAATCCGCAAAGAGATTATGACTAAAAAACATGACCCTCATCGCAAATTTGCGAAAAAGAGGGAAAAAGATGATTCCAAGAGTGCCAAATTAATAGAAAGTGAAAAATACTGGAATTCGACTCAGTCATGTCATTCGGGAGATTATGCAGAACACAATGAGGCATTTGATGCCAGTCCTGATTTACCAGGAAATGACAATAAGCCAATGTATAACACATTCCATGATAGTGGTATGTCTGATCTTAGTGAAACTCAATACAAGTTTGAATGTGATCGGCCAATCTCTCAAGCATCAACTGATTCGGAAGATTCAGGATTTCGTAGTTCTCGGTCAGGACAATATATTCACAGTGCACAAAACAGCACAGGAAATGACAAAGATACTCCAGTATTCAAACCCATCTGCAGTGAGAGAGAACGTGCAAATGCTTCTCACAATGACTGTGAACAAATAAAACGCATCCAATCTAGTCGCCACTCATATCCTATTCAAAAGAAGAAATCGTCTCATACACGTCACCATGGCAACAGCAGACACAATCAAAGAGATATAGACTTAAACGAAATAGAAACGGATCTAAAATTAGTGCCAATTTCTACAATTACCCAGAATTCTTATCATATGCCAATGCACCATCTACCGCCACCACCGATGCGTCATTCCAGTGATACTACAGTTCCTGTTTCGTTCTCATCGCAACATCAATATGGACCTGTACAAATGACACCATTATTGACTAGCATATCAAAATGTTCTTATATGTCAACAACTCCCACCCACGGATTACAGTCACCCCCAAATCCACACAAACAAACTGTTACCACGGCAATGGTACACAACAGACCTAATATTGACATACGGCACAATGCTATGTCATTTTCAGTTGTGTAGCGATGGATCTTTCGTCAACATTTTTCGTTCCGTGTTCTGTTCTGATTGAGATTGTAGATATGTAAATTTAGCATGTCAAACATGAATATTTAAATTTCTACATAGTGCATGGTGTATGTATATTGTATAAGTTAATGAAAAAAGTTATTTTTTTATGTTTTCAAAAAACATAACTGCATTTGGATTGAGAATACTATAGTGCCAGGTATATAATGTGTGTGCGTGTTTGAGCAAGTGTTTTTAGATATTTATGCATTGATAATTGCATGTGAAAGTAAACGAAAACATTCCAATTAGTCATTTTCATCACATGAATTGAGATAGTAAAACGAGAAAATATTTTTTATATTTTAACATTTCACATTACAGTAATTTCGAGGATGGATTATGTTTATAGGAAAAAATAACCTGAAGCAAAAATCTGCTCTGAAATAGATATTTTCTCAAAGGATATTTTTCGCGTGATACAAATATTTATATTAAACCAGTAAATAGTAAAAGTGCTAAAGTATCGTTGAAAGTATTTGATGATGAAACTGATCATAGTGGATTTTCCCTGGATATAATTATTTCGCAACTTTTCTAAACCGAGCTCAAGGATATTGCAATACAAACATTTGTCAAACAAAAAGTGTCTGTCAAGAATAAGGTGAATGTAGAATCTGAGCAAACTATAGTTTTCCTTTGGTCTCTATGATATTTGTGTAGTAAATAGTAACTATTCCCTTTAATTTAAAGGACAAACAAATTTAAAGACTGTCAGGAACAGACAACTCTTGTTAGAACAATTTTTTTATTGGGCTTTCATTGAAATATTATATTGTATGATCTGTTTATTACAAAATAAGGATTTTTGAAATCCTGACTTATATGATCAATTTGTCAATACAATTTTAAAATATTGAAATATTTATCTTTTATTTCTGCCTTAATTTCAATGATATAATGTGGTGCATGAAAGGCAAAGCAATATTGTTAATGCTCTTGCTGCAGAAGGAAAGAAAACATAAAAAAAACTCTTCAAGAGAAAGCACACTGGTGTCACATGTTAGTAATAATGTCTTTGGCTAGTGCTGTCTCTTCATGTTCTTGTCTATTATGAGATGCCAATTTGCAAGGGTGAACCATAATATTGATATAGAAAGATGTGGTATGAGTGCCAATGAGACAACTCTCCATAAGTTTAGAAGTGAAATAATGTACAATAAACTTTGAGGTTATTGTTTTCATCTCATCCCCCTTTTTTTAAAATTTGTATTTACATTGTGTCATAGATCAAATTTATTCGTTGTCATATATCAAACTTATTCTTTCATTGTATGTTCACTTGTTTTAGCCAAGTCTTTTGATTGAGCTAGGCCATTTCAATTGATATGAATTTTGTTACACTATTGTTTAAGGTTAGGGTGAAGGTTGGCCACTATGTTCAGTGGTTGTCGTTTATTGATGTGCATCAGAAGTGTAATTTCGTAATTTTAATATAGATAAGACTGTTGGTTTTCCTGTTTGATCCGTTTTACACCTAATTTTTGGAGCTCTTTTATAGCTTGCTGTTTTCTGTGTGAGTTGAGGCTTTGTGTTGAAGTCAGTTCTTTGATCTATAATGGTTTACTTATACAAAGTGTGTCTTGTATGGAGAGTTGTCTCATAATTGCACTCACTCAGTATAGCATACTCTCTGTATATGAAGCTTTGTTATTTAGATCAAGATTAACAACTCTCTGATTAATAGTTCCTGAGAAAATTGTGACCAAAACTTGGGACAGACAGTCTGTTTGAAACATGGACAGAAGTAAACCAGTATAACCTCTGCATTTTAAATTTAAACCCTGATATTTTTTCAGAATATGTCATGAAAAATTAAAATAGAACTAAACCACCAGTTTTCATAAGAAATTTGGTAAACACATGAATGATTCACCCTTCAAATATATTCCAATTCACTGAACAAAATCCATCACTCCATCATGGCGGATACAAAATCTACAAATCCCTGAGGTACTAAAAACTTTATGTTACCCACAATTCCTATTAGAAATTTGATTGATGAATTCTGCATCAGAATATGGATCATCTTGTCTGGTGACAAATATTTTGTATTTTAAGGACGAGAACCAAAGAATTACTAACATATGATATATACAATCAATTTCTCATCCTCCAAGCATACAAAATATTTCATCATCGAAAAAAAAAATAAGCAGATTGATACAGTTGGGTGCCTTCAATATAGACTCGATTTCCCTCAGGATTATAGTAAATCACAAGTCTTAAGTACAGATAAAAAGATGCATATCTAGACTACAGCAAATATCTTCCAATTTCCTTTTATGTCCTACACAACCTGATACGTATGAAATATTGCGTGGAAATAAACAAATGGTTTTCTGGGAGAAGCATAAAAGTTTCTTATCTAAAAATTTGGATCTGAAATACTGCACATCTGAGGAATCACCAGCTTTAGCTTTAACGCATAATATCTTTATATGCACGGAAAACTAACAAATTTTGAAAACATTATTTCCTACTGAAAGGATGTCTTACAGCTGGCTTTCAAAGTTAAAAAATTTGAAAAATATATTACAATGTATAAGTGTGAACAGGTCATGAATTAGATTTAGAATGTTCTATCTCAATTTATGGCTTTATTATACCTTCTTGGTTTTTGTACTATCCAATGTTTTATATCATTGGCTTTCCAAATTAAAGGCTTCTTGGGTACAGGATGATTGTTTCTCCATGAACATGTGTTGTGCATACGGAAATCATTTCGAAGTTTTGTTTAAACTTTAAATATTTCAAAATTGACAAAAAATTATCTTAAAATTGTCCAATTATTGAATGTTTATCTGAAAAAGGTTTATCAAATGAACTTTCTTCAATTTCTGAAAATTTTACACGAGATAAAAGCTAAATTATAAAATCAACTAATGCAGTGTTTTGAAAATTTTGTGAAAAAGCTTTTAAGCATTCCTCATTGTTATGTCACAATTATAAAAAATATTTTACTGAAAAGGCAGCATTTTAGTTATTTTGCAAATTAATTTGTCGCTTCTCTAAATGACATAAACACTTTACATACTTCTTGACACTCAAATATTTTTTGTATTCATATAAATCAATTTTTCTTAATTTAACTGTCATAGCAAATTAGCAATTCGAACTAAAGATTTGTCAATTGTTATCTGTTTTTTCCCCAATAAAATGTATTACAGTGCTAAATATGATCAACTTTATTGAAAAATGAATAACACCAACCGTTTATAAACTATGCATTTCAGCGACCATTAAGTTCAAACCACTGGTTTTAGACACCAAACGGAAACAACAAGGATAGAGTATAGTGTAGCTTATCAAAACAAGTTAACATTACATTTCATGAAGGACGATTAATAAAAATTTAATCAATGAAATATTACATTGTATGACAATAAGCTCTGTTACCATATGCTGAGTGCTATTCAAAACTGAAAAATTATGTCCCAGTACAAACTGACATGAAATATATATGGCATGTATAATTGTATGAAACATTATCCAGGGCTTTTGTCATAAGCACATTTTTTTCAATATTTTGCATCATTCCAGAACCACAATGGAGTATCTACTGTCTTATTATTGCACAATCCTTTAACTAGAGGCTCTAAAGAGCCTGTGTCGCTCACCTTGGTCTATGTGCATATTAAGTAAAGGACACAAATGGATTAATGACAAAATTGTATTTTGGTGATGGTGATGTGTTTGAAGTTCTTACTTTAATGAACGTTCTTGCTTCTTACAATTATATCTATAATGAACTTTGCCCATTAGTAACAGAGAAAAATATTTGGTAAAAATTTACATAAATTGTTATTGTTAAAAATTGACTATAAAGGACAATAACTCCTTAAGGGGTCAATTGACCATTTAGGTCATGTTGACTTATTTGTAGATCTTACTTTGATGAACATTATCGCTGTTAACAGTTTATCGCTATCTATAATAGTAGTCAAGATAATAACCAAAAACAGCAAAATTTCTTTAAAAATTACCAATTGGAGGGCAGCAACCCAACAACTGGTTGTCCAATTCATTTGAATATTTCAGGGCAGATATATATTGACTTGATAAACAAGTTAACTCCTTGTCAGATTTCCTCTAAATGATTTGGTTTCAGAGTTATAAGCAAAAAACTACATTTTACCCCTGTTCTATTTTTAGCCGTGGTGGCCATCTTGGTTGGATGGCCAGGTCATGGGACACATTTTTCAAACAAGGTACATCAAAGATGATTGTGGCCAAGTTTTAATTAATTTGGCCCAGTAGTTTCAGAGGAGAAGATTTTTGTAAACGATAACCAAGATTTACGAAAAATGGTTAAAAATTGACTATAAAGGGCAATAACTCCTAAAGGGGTCAACTGACCATTTCGGTCATGTTGACTTATTTGTAAATCTTACTTTGATGAACATTATTGTTGTAAACAGTTTATCTCTATCTATAATAATATTCAAGATAATAACCAAAAACAGCAAAATTTCCTCAAAATTACCAATTCAGGGGCAGCAACCCAACAACAGGTTGACCGGTTCATCTGAAAATTTCAGGGCAGATAGATCTTGACCTGATAAACATTTTTACCCCATGTCAGATTTCCTCTAAATGCTTTGGTTTTTGAGTTATAAGCCAAAAACTGCATTTTACCCCTATGTACTATTTTTAGCCGTGGCGGCCATCTTTGTTGGTTGATCGGGTCACGCCACACATTTTTTAAACTAGATACCCCAAAGATGATTGTGGCCAAGTTTGGATTAATTTGGCCAAGTAGTTTCAGAGGAGAAGATTTTTGTAAAAGATTTCAAAGAATTACGAAAAATGGTTAAAAATTGACTATAAAGGGCAATAACTCCTAAAGGGGTCAATTGACCATTTCGGTCATGTTGACTTATTTGTAAATCTAACTTTGCCGAACATTATTGCTGTTTACAGTTTATCTCTATCTATAATAATATTCAAGATAATAACCAAAAACAGCAAAATTTCCTCAAAATTACCAATTCAGGGGCAGCAACCCAACAACGGGTTGAACGATTCATCTGAAAATTTCAGGGCAGATAGATCTTGACCTGATAAACATTTTTACCCCATGTCAGATTTCCTCTAAATGCTTTGGTTTTTGAGTTATAAGCCAAAAACTGCATTTTACCCCTATGTTCTATTTTTAGCCGTGGCGGCCATCTTGGTTGGTTGACCGGGTCACGCCACACATTTTTTAAACTAGATACCCCAATGATGATTGTGGCCAAGTTTGGTTCAATTTGGATTAGTAGTTTCAGAGGAGAAGATTTTTGTAAAAGTTAACGACGACGGACGACGGACGACGGACGACAGACGACGGACGACGACGGACGCAGGACGCAAAGTGATGGAAAAAGCTCACTTGGCCCTTCGGGCCAGGTGAGCTAAAAAAGGTAGCATATGAATTAGTGCATCAATAATCTGGTATATTAACTGCTAGCATACACAAAAGTCTCACATTTGTAACTGAATGATAAACTTTCCGATTTTTTTCCTATTGTTGCAGATCAGGCTATAACCAATTTAAAGCTTACATGTGGTAGCCACTCAAAGCTCCTCATTTGATTCAAGATGGCAGACAGAACTTCAAAACCATGGAGATTTTTCTCCTGAGTCATTTGATTAGTTTTTCAGTGTGATTTCAAATGACGAATGATGCATCCATATCAGCCTAGCTCCTTTTTCTCCATGTTTGTTTGCTACCTTTATTTGTCTCTTCCTACTAGAATTATGCAATTTGAAAATCAGTAAACTACTGTCACAATAATTTCAGCAACATACGTAAAATTAACCCTTTTTTTATGAAAGAAAGGAGGTCAACAGGAAGAAAAACAGAACAACATATTTGTATATTGTTAACCCCTGTTTAGAAAAAAAGTGCAGATCTGACATTATAATCTTTTAGACTTATTAACCATACATTTAATAGTACAGCAACATGTCAGCATTATAAATAACAGAACTATCAAATACTTCTTGATTCAGGCCATATTAGCAGCCAACCTTCTTACTCACGACTTCAAAATTTCAGGTGGCGTATTTACTTCAATGAACATATAAATCTTTTCATTAATTTGTAATTTATGAAAAAGTCATAATATTCAACATCAAAGAATTACCGAATGGGAAAATAAAATGCTATAAAATTAAAATGCAATAATCTTAACCGTTCTGTGCCATTGGCAATAGTTGATTTTTTCAATTTTTATGATGTGTTTATTGTGCTAATTTCATATTTCCATGTATTTTTTTCATAAAGAGGGACAAAGGAGGGTTTTAATAATTTTGCAGCCCATGAAACATTAAAAAAAATCACCGACCCAATATATCAGTGGTTGAAAACTAAATATTGACAATAAAGACTGAATATGTTTGCTCAACGATTTAATAGGTCTATTCTGCTGTTTGTTGTACAAACTAAGAATCCTTTTAAAACGTGAATTGCGTCAGGCTAAATATTTATACTAACTTGCTCACAAAAGATGGAAGTTTTTCACACAGGTGTCATAAGACTTAATGAAAATTTAATGTGAATTTCTTAAAAAAAAAGATTATAGACAGATACCATTCAGGGATTAAAAAAAAATCTAGGTCTCTCAGGTGCATGATTTTTTTTTAATATTTATATGTTAAGTTCTCTTTTTATAATTATAACCTTAAGATTGATCCTACTTATCAATGAACTCAATCGGTCCATATATACCAATTTGGACCTGTACTGGTGAAACTATGACAATTCTGTACTACAAGGTCATGAATATAAACACAGACAAAATTTTGAAGTTTGATGAAACATTTAGAAAAATTGGTTTTACATGTTATTTGCTGTCCAAAAAAATCAAAAAATCAACCACAAATAAATATGAAACATAGTAGAAGAGAAACCAGCCGAAAATTTGAACAACACTGAGTTCTTTTCCTTTGTTTCTACTCCACAACTACAATGTATTTGACCTTTAGTTTCGTTTCTTTTTAGGTAACACAACAACTTTTGTTTTGGGTGGTATAGTAGCCAGTCAGTTGTAAAATTGGACGTAACATTTTTTATTTTACTCCATCCAGTTTTGCATTATGGATTTAATATTTTTCGATATTTTGATACCCATCTTTAATACAGTTGATATTCCTTTTCTTCTATACCTTTATTTTCACCAGAAAAATACTTACCACTTATGCCCCCCTATCTTCTTTCTCAACCTATTATTTTCACAAGAAAATCTCAACCTCTTAAGTGAACCTATTTTCGTTTTCCGTCAAGAAAAAACTGGTTAAAACTGCCAAAACATTTCCTTACTGAAATCCTATAAAATTATTTCGTAACATGCCGTCTTAATACTTAACACAGTTCTGCATGATATAGTGCAGAAATATTAATAAGTATGCATAGCACATGTAACATTACATATCATTTATCATTAAAATGGAGATCAAAAGACTAATTATATTCCAATAATTCATAAATGTATTTAATATATCTATACATCGGAAGAAATGTCTTCAAAGCATGTACCTAATCTGTTAAAATACATATTTGAATACACATTTCCATAATTCCCATATTTAATGCATGCATGATTATTATAGATGCATTTACTTTGTTTTTACTCTATAAGTTTGAATATTTCTCAGAAGTGTAGCGGACCCTTCAGCCAAAAAAAGTATACATTTTGTCCATCAACTAGTTTCATAAAGTTGGACTCCATTTTACCTTATGGCACAACTTTTTTGGTTGAAAATACTGAATAATTGGAAAAAAACATGTAGATGGAGATTCCTGTCCCAGGTTAGGGTAGAGTTGGGATCCTGGTAACATGTTTAAACTAAACACATTCTGTATGTATATGCCTGTCCCAAGTCAGGAGCCTATAATTCAGTGGTTGTCCTTAGTTCAGGTGTTACATATTTGTTTTTGTTTTTTCATTTTTTTTTGTACATACATTAGGCTGTTAGTTTTCTCCTTTGAATTGTTTTACATTTGTCATTTCAGGGTCTTTTATTATTAAGTTAGACTATATGTGGTATGGGCTTTGCTCATTGTTTAAGGCCATAAGGTGACCTATAGTTGCTAATTTCTGTGTTATTTGGTCTCTTGTGGAAAGTTGTCTCGTTGGCAATTGTACCACATCTTCTTTTTTATAGCTATGGTTCTGAGTGTAAAATAAATCTATATTTGAACAAGTGTTAAGAACACATATGTTATATTTAGATTTGATTTACAATAGTATATATACAAACAACTTTTTACTTCATAATAATATCCATGAAAGATCAATAAATGTACAATGTAAAAGACATTTTTTTCTTACCAAAATGAACCTAAACATGTTTTCCTTATTGACAGCTGTTAAAACATGTAAACATATGTTATAGGTTTGCATATGCATGACCTGTAGGAATTGCATTCTTGTCTTTTGGACTTTGTGAATAGTTGTTCCCTTGGCAATCATATTCAAATAAGGAGAATAGGTATGATTGCTAATGAGAGGAGCAATGAGTCATCATTGGACCTTCAACACTGAGCACAAATCATATGGTATAGAAAGCTATGATATGCCCCACTTTGATAACAAAATTAATAAGAAAACAATTGAAAAAATCTATTTTGAGTGGTCAAGTCATGGTAAAGTTGGTTGATTATATAGGGAATCATTGAAGCATGACTGGAGCGGGCCCCCTCTTAGGTCAGTCAGCGGGCCCCCCCTTAGGAAAAGTTCTATTCCGCCACTGTGGACTGTCACCTCATGATGTTAAGTCAAAATGTATTTTGTGGTAAACAAACTGAATTTTAATTTGTACTTCATCGAAAATTTCAGTTTGCACAATGATGTCCCAACATAATCTGTGAAAAATTTGGTTTCCCACGAATAATAATGAATCCATATTAGTATGACACTGTATTTTCTTCAACTGCATTTATATACATTTGTAACTATCTCATACTATATTTTGTGTTCATTAGTAGGACTATATTCTGTAGTTGTTTTAAGTCAAACCATGTTTTGAGGTTACATTTCAGAAGTATTAAATTAGTCATGACTGTTTATTGTGGTTACATCAGACTCACAGAGTCTGAAACAAAGCATTTCAATATGTATTCTGCCATTAAAGGCTGGTACTAAATTACTGAGAAATATATATTACCAAATAACGCAATGACAAATGGCGAAATGACTTTATTGAGGGGTGTAGTCTGCATTGACAAGAATAATGCATTTTAAATTAAATCGGTACGGTGAAAATTCTTGTCTCAAGGTTGAAAGATAGAAACTTGAAACCTCAAACAATCAAAATAATAAATATTAAGGACATGTTAAAGCCTTACTACCTTATATATAAATTACAAGTGACGTATCAAATTCTACATATTTGGTATAAATGACTTGATACTCTTTTCAATACATTGGATGTGGGTGGGTGATATTTATTACATAATTTGGACATATCTTTACCCATATCTAATATCTGTCACTCTCTTTTGAAATATTTGGATATTACGATGTGATTACATACATTAAGGTTTTTTACAAGTCTGAGCACGTCTGAATATCGTGAAATCAAACATTTGCTATCTGATAAAAGGTTTGTTCAGTGTGCAAGTTTGAAAAGCAAGCCTGCAGCTAGATATTTTGTTAAGCAATTATCAAAAGCATGTTCAAATAAATTTGGAATCATTAGACCTCAGATCTACTAGATATTTAGTTAAGACAGTGGCAGACGCCAAGAGTTCACAAGTTTAAGACATTTGGTTCAGAGCAGAACCTCTTTTAAATAAAAAAAAAATAACTGGAAGAACCAACCTTAAAATTTACTGAATTAATTAACAAGGAGAACCTATCATGCCAATTCAGATTTCATAAATTCATAAAGTACTGCCATTGCTGAATAATTAGAACATACAGATGCCTGTACCAAGTCAGGAATATCACAGTTGTTATCCATTCAGATTATTAGCAACAATGACCTGGACAAAAAACAATGGTGATTTCAGGTCCTCTGTAAAAGACAGATCCATCTCCACAATTGGCATCTGTTCAGAGGCGAATTTAGGGGGGGGGGGGTTGCTTTTCTGGGAAGTATTTGATTGATTACAAATGGAATCACTGTAGCATGACTGGAACAGACCGGCCCCCTCTTAGTGAGTCAGTGGGTCCCCCACTTCTGAAAATTTCTCTGGATCCCCACTGCTGTCATGACAAGATAAGTCTAGTAATGCAATGATGTCTCATTTGAGAAGATCAATGAACAAAGTAAACCAGCTGAGCATATAGCCTAGTGAAATTAAAAAGTAGGATGAGTAGCCATTAAATTATTCTAAAACAAGCATATTTTGAGCCTGTACAAAATCAAGACTTTCTGGAAAATGGATCGTTTGTTTTTGTCTTAGTCTGTATATGTATTATTGTTGTTTGTTTACGTTTTGTTGTTGTTTGCATATGTATTTGTTGCTATCTATATATGTATTTGTTGCTATTTGTATATGTTTTGTTGTTATCTGCACATGTTTTATTGTTGTTTGCACATATTTTATTGTTATGTGCATGTTTTATTGTTTCTTTATTTATTGTTGTTGTCTACACATGTTTTATTATTGTTTGCATGTTTTGTTGTTGTTTGCATGTTTTGTAGATGTTTGAATATGTTTTGTTGCTGTTGTTTGTTTATGTTTGTATAAATTTGTTGTTGTTTGCATACGTTTTGTAGTTGTTGTTTATGTCTTGTTGTTGCTTGCACATGTTTTGTTGTTGTTTTTTGCATATGTTTGCGCATGATTTGTAGTGGTATGTATATGTTTTTTTGTTGTTTGCATGTTCTGTAGTTGTTTGTTTATCTTTTGTTGTTGTTGTTTATTTATGTTTTGTTGTTGTTTGTTTATGAATAGTTATGAGTCAAATGTTGGTGGTTCAGGTGTGGTCTATTTTTTTTAATATATCTAAGTTTTTAATAATTTCTGCTATTGTTTTGATGCATTATAAAGAATGATTTCTACTAATTAGAATCATCATACGTTTCAATTAAAGGGGCATTAAAAATTCAAACGTTTTTATTCAAACTGGTACCTTAATGGCAAAACACATGAGTATATAAATGACAACAATTTTCCATTAAAATAAATAATTATACCAATTACAAATATATTATAAATCATTTCCTGTTTATGGTAATGGAATAAGAAGCAAGGATATAAACCAACGTTCATTTTCTACCTTTTACGGTAAATTATTTATGAATGAAACTCGTTCCAATGAAGATGCCAGTGATTGAACCGATTGAATAAAGTACAAAAGTATAAAGATAATATATTTTTCTCTCATGTACAGAACTCATTAAGTGTCAAACACTTGATGTTTTATATTGGAAAAAAGTCAACTGACATTTTTCCAATGTAAAAAGCTTACATTTCTAGACACAATTCATTGATCCTTTAGTTCAATTCTTATTTTTTTTTATTAATTAAAGTACCAAGGGCGCAGCACAGAGACTGCTTTGTTAAATCAAATTTCAGAGACATAACATGGATGGCACTAAGAATAAGGTTGAGTAAAGTATCCTTCCTCAGAGCTGAACTTTTGAATAATATCGTGCAAAAATGTTTTGTTTTGTTTCTAAATGAATTAATAAGGTATATTTTCAATTTCACAAAGTGGAAAAAGCACAATAAATCAGAAATAAATGACCCAGTTCACAATTTATTTATTGAAAAATTAATATCAATATTTGTGTTTATTTATAGAAAAAAAACACAGAAATTGAATAAAAAAATCAACAGATATCAGAACACCAATGACTCAGCAAAAATGTCAGGAGTGTCAGCTTCTGTGGCTATTTTAGATCCCTACGTCAATTCTACTTTTATTTCATTTTCTACAAATTTTAATAAGAATATCAATAAATTATTTGCCGTTCGTCCGGTTGCCATTTTCCTCTTGTTACGTAGCTTGACAGATAAAATGACCTTGCAGATAATTAGCTGTTTAATGAACGGTAACACTGACACATGTCCAATTAGAATATCCTCGCAATAAATAAAGGGGTTATATAAACTTCATTACTTTGTCAATTTTCTATGAAAGATATTGAATCTTACGTATTGATTTAATCTTGATATAATATAACCATTCTAATATTCAAGCTATTAACTTTCATCCCACAGTTTTATATAACAATTTGATTCACCCTTATTTCGTCAAAAATACAAATTCCCAAGAAGTTCAGATTAGAATTTGAATTTATAAAAATAAGGAAATATGGTATGATTGCTTAAATGAGACGTAACTAACAACTAAAAGTCCATAGAAAATTATAAAAAAATAAGGCTGCAATGTGGTATGAATGCTTTTGAGACAAAGTTACTATCGACTGAAAAGATAATTTGATAAAGGATGTAAACTCACAGGGCAAACTACAAACTTCAACAATGAGCAAAACCAGAGTATCATTGAAGCCATAAAAGGTCCAAGATAACAAAATATGAAACAACTTGCTAGCATGCAATGATAGTTTTAGGACAAGTTGGTGTCTCAGTGCTCAGTTTGACTTCTTTCCTTAATGTGAACCCACTTGATTGAACTCTAATCAGTATTTAGATATGTAGAGAAACATGATTCGAGCGTCACTGCTGAGTCTTTTGTAGACGAAATGCGCGTCTGGCGTATATACAAAATTTAGTCCTGGTATCTATGATGAGTTTATGTATAGTTTTTTTTTCTAATAAAAACATTATCTTGATTCCAAATTAGCATTTATGATGTAAATTTTATAAACATATGATGATATCTAACATTTATTATTTGCCTTCAAGAAGAATGTGTCATTGCTTACCAAAACCAGTTAAATATGATGGTATAATATTAAAAAAAAAAAAAGAAAAGATAATCTTTCAGCAATTCTTATTAAAGTATGTATTTAAGGTTTTTGATTTTGGACCTGCCCAACTTATCTATAAGTGTATCTATATCTTGTAAAGTTTTGTGTAGAATATATAGTATGGCAAGGTTTTGAACTTTTGTGAATACACTGTACTATTCCTCAGGAGTAGATTAACTTAGCTGTTTTTATCAAACGAGTTCAGAATTTTTGATCATCAGTGAATGCTCTAACTTTTTTCTTTATTTGAGCCTAACCCTAACCCAGATGAGCCTTTTGTAGATTAATCACATCTGGTGTACAAATGTTAGTCCCGTGCAGGTATCAAGATGAATTTATTTGTACCAATCATGAAACCACATATATAGAAAGAGCAATTTTCAAAAGTCATATTACATAAATATCTTGAAACTTAGAAACTGAAATGTATATTTGGTGCAATATATTAATCTGTATTAGCACTTCACTCTAATAAGCTGTTCAGCAAGGAAATAATTCATCAAAATAATTAAACATAACAGCAAGATATTTAATTTGTATTCATATCGATGCAATGTCATTCATACTGCATCTTTTATTCAGATTGAATTTTTGTAAGCGGCTGTGTAAATACATCACCGAGTACAAACCAATTTAACGGAAACAAAGCCGTATACAAAATGTTTTATTCAATAGACAAACTACAGAACAAGTGTTGTGACATGTGGACACGGTAATTGAAATAAGCAGGTAGTTCTGTCGTTTTATGTAAATAAATAAACATTTTTTTGAAATTTATACAAATCCATATCTCATTTCTTCACAATTCAAATCAAAATTATTTTTTTTTACCATTGTCGAAATAAAATTCAGGACATTATGTACAAAAATTTGACGGTTTTCAAATATGTACATTTTGCAAGTTTGCTTAAACAACATGCAATTGTCATAAGTAATAAAGCACTGAATAAAATATGACTGGATTCTGTTGATTCATCATTTTTCTGTATATATTGCAGGCCCGTAGCCAGGAATTTCCAAGGGGGGGTTTCGTTGGACTCACAAACTTGACTTTAACAGTCACAATTCGAACAGAACATTGACTTTAACAGTGCTTATTTGTTTTCTAGGGGGGGTTAGTCTGAACCCCCCGAGGCTACGGGTATGCATTGTACTTAAAAAGCCTTAATATAATGGATTTTGTTGGTTTAATAATCTGATAACAAATTCAAGTATTCAACAAAATACAATTGCTAATATACAAATACAGAATTGCCAATGACACTCATATACAATTCTTCCACAGTTTCATTCTACGATGTATGAAAATGAATAAATCCACAGTACTGAAAAAAAATATTGAGCTTTGCTCATTGTTGAAGGCTGTACAGTGACCTATAGTTGTTAATGTCTGTGTCATTTTGGTCTTTTGTGGATAGTTGTCTCATTGGCAATCATACCACATCTTCTTTTTTATAGATAAATCTGAGAAAACTCTGATCTCAGACAGGCTTTTCTGGGACTTGATGGGGTTTCATCATCATGGTCTCAAAGAAAAAGTCTATAACAAACATGGAGATTGCCTTCCCAATAATTTCACCCCATGGTTTATGTCTCAAAACCTTTAAAGATCCATTGTCAAGCAACTAAAGTATACATCTTTCAATTTTTTGTTATTCAATTTTCCCTTTCAGAATTTTTAAAACATTTAAATATCTTTTCTAATTCAATAGCATTGATTAAAACAAGAAAAAGTTCCTTTACTCAACCACAAAGCATCATCTGGGTTCAGCGCCAGTAAGTTTCAATACACAGATAAACAAACAGCAAGATATTTGATTAATTATTCAATCCATATAATGTCACATGTATTTCTTTTGAAAAAAAAGTATACATGTTTTTAAAGCTCAGTAGTTGAAATAAGCCAGTGAGTACAATTTATTTGACATAAACAAAAGATAATCTGGTATGACAACAGTACATGTGATGTAACATATGCAAGATCATGGTGCATAAGAGAAACCCAGCAGACGGAATCTGTTCACTCTGTCATTAGGAACTTCTCTAGATCAAACAAACTCAGCAGACAGTCAAATCTGAGGATTCTATGTACTCTGTCATCAGGAACATCTCTAGATCAAACAAACTCAGCAGACAGTCAAATCTGAGGATTCTATGTACTCTGTCATCAGGAACATCTCTTGATCAAACAAACTCAGCAGACAGTCAAATCTGAGGATTCAGTGAACTTTGTCATCAGGAACATCTCTGGATTAGACAAACTCAGCAGACGGTCAAATCTGAGGACTCAGTGAACTTTTTCATCAGGAACATCTCTTGATCAAACAAACTCAGCAGAGGGTAAAATCTGAGGATTCTATGTATTTTGTCATTTAAGGAACATCTCTGGATCAGACAAACTCAGTTGACTGTCATCAGGATCTTCTTAATGTTTTGAGTTAAAGCTGCTATCTGATCACATTTGTTTTACCAATACCTTATTCAAGATGATTTCAATACTTTTAATTCATTTCCCCATACCAACAGATATGAATGCAAAAACATCTATTAAGACAGCAAACAAGCTTATCTAAAATATACCCATATTAGGTCTCAATAGATATACCTTTTCAATCATTAAAGCATATTAATTAATGACAATTAAATGTAAACTTTTATGAAAATTGTCACTCAAAGGACTTTCAGCAATGCCTGAGGTTTCAATTGAAATAGAATTATGCAATGGCAAATTCAATGAACAAAATCAAGAAATGAATATATATATACTGAAGATAAAAAGTGGCTCTGTCAGAAGTCAGAGACAAGGTAAATGATATTATGAAGATGATCTTGAATTATATCAAATTGTGTGAAAAGAGTCAAAATCATAATATAGTGAAGAGGTGTGATTTCAACAGAATGACTGCTATAAGCAATTTTAATAATTCCATTTAAATTTTGATGAGGAACAAAGGTCTGTCATTTAAAAACATACAGAAGCAATATGTCAGGATCTTTTAGTGCTGAGGGTCTAAACGGGGTAAACATATTTACACTGAGAATAATGGGTAAAAATACAGAAAATGGGCCCAAATTTGAAAAAAAAATTCTTAAAAAATAAAAGGATTCACTTAGAGTGACAGCAGAGTATAATGGGACATTTAAATTTTGTTTAAAAAATTGATACAATAAAAAATAAATTTCATTCAAAAGAATCGAGCCTAAAATAAATCCATCGCAATTCCAATTTTTTGCTGCATGTGTAATTTCAAGGCGTAAAGAAATATTATCATATCACCTTTTTATTCAATGAAACATGATACACAACTGCATTATGCTGTTAAAAATGGCTATGCAACATCCTTTGTGAAATGTATAGTCTAAGTCAACCTAATACTTTGTCTAATTGGCATTATGAAGCTTTATTCAAAGATGGCAAGTGATGCAGATTAAGTTAGGATCAGGTGTTTCCATTAACAGACATAGACAATTCACTTTGAACTTGACACTAATAAATCAATCTTAAAAGGTAATTCAATTCATCACAACATGCAGTGTCTTTGATTAGGAAATAGAAGCCATGATACCACAGAGAAAGATGATCTAGAAAAATTACAAAAAACCCAAACCATCGCATGTCACTTTTCATATCTTGCAAAAATAAAAAGAAGAAAAAAGATCATCAAACATTTTTTTTACGAACAAATTAAGTAATCTAAATCTAGGAAATGATGTTATGTCATAAATTTCTTACAAAAAAAATCACATAATTTTTTTAATTCATTTTAAACATGTAAACATCAAAAGGATAATGCTTTAATCATGTTAATAGCGGTTAACACTGAAAGTAAAGTACATCATTGTTATTTTAATAGTTTACGATAATCAGGATTTGCTTTAACTTACAGAAGAAAGCTGTTTGCTGTATTTCAAAACTAATATTTCAAAGTTGTTTTTTTATTACCGTTGTTTTTGTTCAGTTGTGTTTTTCTTTCCTTTTTTGCAATGATACCCATGTTTATCAATAAAGAAAAATAAGCTGGATTTATATGAGAAAAGGCAACCCGCCCAATGTAGGTGTACTAAAAATTAATATCTTTGAGTCGTCTTTATTTACGAATTTATAACCTTGCTGAACTTTCTCAATAATACAACATTTCACTTTCCTTCAGGTTGTAATCATATGTATTATATACCTCTAAGGATATTAGTTATTGAAACATGGAAAAAAAATCAACCACAAAAATTCTTCACCAAGTCAAATTTTCCAAGAATGAGAAACATCAAATTTTCAGACCAAATGGCTCCTTGTTACAAAATTATTGACAAAAACTTATTAAAATATAAAAAATTGTAAACACATCGATCAAAATGTTTGATATTTCAAAAACAATTACATAATTCTTAAATAAAAAGAATGTTTGGCAAATATGGCTGATCTATAACTTGGCAACTAAAACATTATAACGGATGTAACGAAAGATTTCACTTAAAGATACGTATGGTAGATATTCAAACATGAAGTAGACACAGTAATGGCAAAGTAAACACTTTTAGTGTAGTTTTTTGTTGATATTCACTAAAACAAACCTTCTACAATGTACCAACATCTATTTTCAAATTGTTTTATATAAGTATAAGTTTATCAAAAAAACCTTAAATATGTTATACTTTACATTGTCACAACATTAAATAGAAAATGTCAACTGATATTGTAGCTTCGTACATGTGAATTGCTATGTGTTTGTATATGCTATATAGGGGGAGGGTTTGTGATCTTGCAAAACATGTTTAACCCCACTGCCTTTTTGCACCTGTCCCATTAGTCTCTGGCCTTTTGTTAGTCCCATATGTTTTTAATCTCAGTTCATTTATATGTTTTGGAGTTTAGTGACGTCCATTTTCACTTAACTAGAACACATTTTGTTAAGGGGCCAGCCAGTTGAATCTCGCATCCAGATGCCGAATTTTCTTGCTGTGTTGAAGACCCATTGGTTGAAAATTTGGCTAAATTCTGCTCTTTGGTTGGGTTGTTGTCTCTTTGACACATTCCTCATTTCCATTCTCAATTTTAACATGTATAGTAGAAGTTGAAAAGTTGATATTAATCCAAAGAAACCAAAGGCTGATTATATTATTAGGAATAATGAATAAAAACAAAAAATTCACACCCAAGGCCAAATCTCATACAAAATTCCTCAATTATGACAACATCGAATCTTTCTTAGCTATGGATGAACCATCTCTCTTTAAATACATGAAATACCTTAGCCTAATATTTAATATAAATATATGTTATTCACCACAAATGAAACTTGTTTACAAGATGTAAATTTCCTAATCAAAAGAGAATATCTTAAGATGTATGAAAAGTACATGTAATATACAGTGTTGGTTAACAGTCAATAATCCTTGTATAATACAAAATCAATTTCATCCCTTGTGAAAAAACATTAGGACACATCAAAGCTTTTGTCCGAATCAGATTAAGTTTATAAAACGCAGTTGACACCTAGATAATAATCCCCAATATTAAATCCCTTCCCCTGCTGTTACTGTGCACAATCAATTGAGGTCGCCACAGAACAGACCAATCATCAAAGTAAATGTCCGTCTTCTTATGCCATGGTGGCGTCTCGTATGCTGGTTTTATAATCTGTCGTAAAATCCCTGTTCATAGATAATGTCAATATTATCGAAATAAGATACAGTTTGTCAAATCTGAACGACTAGATTTCTGTCAAAAAGACAAAATCCTTTGATAAATTATCAAGATCAAGTCAGGTCTATGTGTTTTTTATATCCCTGTCTGTTCGTAGATAAATAAAACCAAAATACCTATGTATATTACATAATTCTATATAAGTTAACAAACACCTTAGTCATTTACTTTCATACTGCATCATTAACCCTTTCCTCCATTGAAATTTTTGTTTTGCATACTTCATTCGCAAAGGATTTTTCAACAAAATATTGAAAATATGCTTTGAAGTATTAATGCATTGCGAAAAACTAATATTCCATCAAATAATTTTTGTCGGATATTCTTATGAATATGCTTTTCATTTTCGATACAAATTTTATTAAGTCTGATGCAGACACTTTGTAGTCAAAGCGTTTCAACTGAGGTACTTACAGTAACACAGGCGTCAAAAGACGTCCTTATGGAGTGTAGGGGGTGGCATCAAAAGGCGTCATTATAGAGGAAAGGGTTAACAAAGCAATGTAATACTTATGAATGAAGGAGTTGTGAGTTATATATCTATGAGACAGCAAACTAACAACTTAATCATATAAAAGATATCTAAAGAATAATCTTATATAAGTTTTCAACAATAGACCTATGTTTATAGATTATAGATATAGCAGAATGTGGTATCTCAGGGCCAATGAGACAACTCTCCATCCAAGTCACAATTTATTAAAGTAAAGCAGTATATGTCAAAGTAAGGTCTTCAACAAGGAGCCTTGACTCACACCAAACAACAAGCTATTAAGGGACCCAAAAAATGACTAGTATAAAACTATATTCAAACAAGGAAACCAATGGTCTAATCTATATAAAAAGCGAGAAAAGAGAAACACTTTTACTACAACATCAACAAAAGACAACTACTAAACATCCAATTCTTAACTTAGGACAGGCGCAATTAATTGCAGCGTGATTAAACATTTTTTGAAAAAAGTAAAATCACAAAAATACTGACCTACAAGGAAAATTCATAATGGAAGTCCCTAATCAAAAAGCAAAATCAAAAGCTCAAACACATCAAACAAATGAATAACAACTGTCATATTCCTGACATGGTACAGGCATATTCTTGTGTAGAAAATGGTGGATTCAACGTGGTTTTATAGCTAGCTAAACCTATCACTTGTATAATAAAATCAACGGTACTAATTTTGTTGCACCAGATGCGCATTTCGACAAAACATGTCTCTTCAGTGATGCTCGTGGCCAAACAGTCGCATCAAATTCCAAAAGACTTTAAGTGCAGCTCTGCTATTATCATTTTTTACTCTCAACACACAAGGATTAACTAGCTTTAATGTCTCCATATTCATTTAATCAGACAGTGCAGGCATTAAAGGAAAAAAAAATCTGTCGGTTTCCATAAAAAAAACCATAAGAAAACAGACATACAAAATTCAATAAGCATGTTATATTTTTAATGGTTTAAAAACTGATAACAAATGTGTAAAATTTCAATGTTTAATTCGATACTCTAAGTACAACTTTGTTTCTCTATTTGGCAAAAAGAAATCAAACAACAACTTGCACTACTTTCAATGTGATTTTAATGACATCGTTTGTGTCCAATATTTTTTTTCCGAAAAAAAAAAAAAAAAAAAAAGTCATGTGATATTTTACTTCCTTTTCAAACTTTTGATTGGACGAATAAATAAAATGGATACTGATATAAACATGTTTTTTACGTAATTAAGTAGCTTTTTAATCTATTGAAACAAACATTTACACATGCATGTCTGAAAACGAATGCCTATGACCTTTAATTACTTTTACTTGAAACATGCATCACGTTTCTTTGAACGTTCAGCCCAATGCATACTTCATCTTTTTTATGACAAAGTATTGTCCATGACATGTACAAATTACTGGTATAATAGCAATTATAATTATTCTAATTCAAATCATAAACAACATGTAATATGTAAAATGAATCGGTAACGATACATCACCCTGTACAAGTCCTGTCTAGAAAATTAAGAGCAATCAGTTTTTAAAAATTGTGCAATGACTATATAAAAAACATCACTCGTAAACGTAACGAGGTATAACGAATTCTCCCCTGTAAATGTTTCATTAAAAGCATCAAAATAACAGAGATAAAACTCCTTGCATTTTAATATCAAAAAACAAAAGAAGTATTTTTAAAATATTTTCGGTTACTTTTGAAATATCAATAATCAGTACTAAACATTTTTTCTAGAGAATACTTTGATATCATATTGTAAATTTCTTGTTAAAGTTATAAAATTTTCATCGAAGGACATCTCTACCGAAATATTTTATTTGCAATCAAAAGACTTCTCAAGGTTTAAATTCCAAAAGACTTTTGGAGTTAAATAAGAATGTCTTTCCAAAAAATTCCTCAAACTTTGTCAAAATCTATCAAAATTACTACAAATCACAATTTTATAAAGCAGCTGGGCCAACAATTCAAAAATCTTATGTAGCTCAAAATAGATTGTACATAGCCCATGGCCAGTCTGCAATTCTCAATTGTCTGTATTTTTTAAAATTTATCCCCAATTACACCTCTGCATGTAAATAAATTAAAAATTAACATACTTTCTTTTTAAGTTCATAAATATTTAAACATGACATGTACAAATTACTGGTGTAAAACTTATAACAACTATACATATCATTGCCCTTCACAAATACAAGTCGTAAATAATAGGTAAAATATGCAAAAAGCAGGCTGAATAATGGATCACCTTGTATAAGCCCTGACTTGAGGTATTAATTGTAACATGTATGCAAGCCTTTATAGATATTTGAAGTCCATCATCAGTAACCTTAAGCCATGGGGTTATAAAATAAATAATGCTACTATTAACAAAGCCTAGATTAGCATAAAGTTTCTTCTTATGTGAACCATATGCTGTATTAACGACCTAATATTTTGTGGATACTTCATATGGTAATAATAGCCCTTTCAAGCAGCCTCAATAGCACCAAAATATCTATTGTGCGGTTTTCTAATTTTCATGAAGTATTAATATAAGGAAAGGTCCCATGTCAGCTAGGAATCACATGTCAGTGGTTGTCTGATATGTTAATATTCATATCTTCCTATTCTTGGTAATTTTGAGAATTTGGTTTTGTAACATTATACAGTAGTTTGTTTTTCCGTTTTTATTACATGGTATTGTCAGTTTGTTTTCGACTTATGAGTTTGACCATGACCCTTTGGTGTCTTCTGCCTCTCAGTCTCTCTTTAAAGTAAAGAGGTTATTTTGTAGAAGACTATCTTGATGATTTGTGTTTTTATCATTTGTAGTTGGGTTACTGTCTCATTGGCACATACAGATATCCTGTTATCCCTATTCTCATTATCTCCCCTGAATAGATCTATTTATATAGATATATAAAAAAGAAGATGTGGTAAGATTGCCAATGAGACAACTATCCACAAAAGACCAAAATGACACAGACATTAACAACTATAGGTCACCGTACAGCCTTCAACAATGAGAAAAGCCCATACCGCATAGTCAGCTATAAAAGGCCCCGATAAGACAATGTAAAACAATTCAAACGAGAAAACTAGCGGCCTTATTTATGTAAAAAAAAAAGAACGAAAAACAAATATGTAACACATAAACAAACGACAACCACTGAAATACAGCCTCCTGACTTGGGACAGGCACATACATAAATAATGTGGCAGGGTTAAACATGTTAGCGGGATCCCAACCTATTTATATTGAGCCCATTGATATATACTGTGTATCAATTTATTTTCGTAGATAGTGGAAAAATTGTATTTTCATGGACATTTGATTGCATTGTTTACCCAAATTAAGTCTCCATGGTAACAGACCTATAGAATGTAATGTACTATGTTGGACATTAATTTTGTGGTTTACCTAAAATTGGTATTCAATGAATTATAATAAATCTACAGTGCCCCACAATAGGCCCATCTTTCTTTTTATTCATTTTAACCAGTAAAAAATAATTCTTGTCATCAAGATAGATAATATCAGCAAAAACTTAAAAGTAACAAGTTCATCATAATGTCCCTGCTAATGACATGAATGGTCGGACATGTACTTTTAACCTTCACATTCAATCATGTTTTTGTTAGACAACCTCATTTGTTTTCTTGGGATGTAAACAAATGATGACTCATTTAAAAAAAAAAAAATATTAATATCCTAAAATAGATCAGTTTGAAGCAAAATGAAAATGTAATGCCACACAATTATAAAACTTTAATTTCAACACTGTTACAAAGTACTTAAAAATATCATTCATCTTTCTCTCTACAGATAATAAATTAAATTAATTTGGAAGAAGTTGTGTATGGAGAATGACCACACTTGTTTCAGAAATTTCTAAATATGTGTTTAGTTTGTGAATCTGCAAACTTCATTTGGATACATGCTAAATATTTGGCGCTCAATGACTAATGCAAGAAGGATTCTGGTTTCATTGACATCCAAGAGACCATTATTCAGAAGAAGTTGATGCTACAAGACTGAGATGAGCAGACACTTAAATAGAAACAGCAATAACAATATAAAAATAACATGTGGTATAATTGCCATTGAGACAACTTAGACTCTGCCAGAGTTCAAATGAAATAGAAGTTTAGGCAACTTGAGGTCATCAACAATGAGAAAACACATACTGCATGGCAAGCTAAAAAGGACATCAATATTACAAATGTAAACAATTACAACAGGAAAATTAACTGCCTGATTTATATACAAAACAATATATGATATACAGCAACAAAAGACGACTTAAAAGGCTCCCGACTTGGGACATATATATATATGTATAGTGAAGCCCAGGTGGTCGTGTGGTCTAGCGGGACAGCTACAGTGCAGGCGATTTGGTGTCACAATATCTCAGTAGCATGGGTTCCAATCCCGGCGAGGGAAGAACAAAAAATTTGTGAAAGCAAATTTACAGATCTAACATTGTTGGGTTGATGTTTAGACGAGTTGTATATAATATATACAGAATGTGCATGGCTGGATTAAACCCTCCCCCTAAAAACTAGAAGAGTCATGACAGCGGTGTAACAACAGAATATAATAACACTGATCAAGATAGAAATTCAACAGAGGAGTACAAAAACAAAATTGTTTTAAACTAGTACTCCATTATGACACAAGAAATTTGTATTCATAGAGATAGTAAAACTTAGGTCATCTTTAGCAAATTAATCATAACTTGTCTAGATAGAGGGTGATTTTGAGCTTGCATATGCTTTTTGCCCTATAGGTTCTATTCTAAAAAAAAATCTTGTTTTTATGGTGGTTGACTCTTTGGCTGTGAAATCGGAATATGAATGGATAGTAGGTATTTATTAATTAATTCCTGGCTATTTCTGGCCCGCAGTGAATACTGTTATATCATACACAGACAATAGTGATGAATAAATGATATGATAGATAGTAGATCATACTGTATATCATGGAATTCTGTCCTCAATCAGACAAACCCTGACATCTACAAGATTAACATTTCCACCCACAAAATGTCAGAAATTCTGATTCTTCTATATCAAACCTCAGCATCTGAAGAACTGATTTTAGTATCTTTTTAATTTTGTAAATACTGTTATGTAAAAAAAGGGTTTAGTTGAATTTTTCATGAATAAAAAAAATAATTCTTTTTCCACAAAAAATAGATTTTATCAGGCCTTAAACACAGTGGAAAAGCCTACATCTCACCACTTTCTAATTGTTAATTCAATCACAAAGACAACCTTCAATATCTAAAAAGCGATAAGACACTGGTGAACATTATTTTCTCCTAATATATCTAAACAAATTAAACTGATTATATCTTTTTTTATTTGATACAATAACTAAGATAATGCATTAAGTCTATTTCATAAAAAACAGCAGTAAAAAAAATATCAAATACAAAATATTTTTATTTTTCTTTCACGCATTTAACTTCCTGGTTGAACTTTTTACAAAATATTAAATAAAAGTACAACAAAACTGCTGCCTGGCATTTCCCACACCTTACAATTAAATTTCAAATTTAAACCGCCGAATCAAAATTAATTTATACATTGAAACTGGCTGAAATATAAATGATTTAAAAGTGAACGTGAAACGTATATAGAAATTAGCATGTTTAATCTAGTAGATAAGATCTTCAGTGCAGTGAGAATATTCAGAAGGTCTATTGAATCGGAATTTAAAAATCTCAAGATGAAAGGATTCGGATGACATTCAAATGGATGGATACAATGACCAAGGATCATAAATTCTGATAATTGCACCAATTAAGCTCTTATGGACCTCTTTATTCATCCCTTTATATAAATCCCGATCGTGCATGGATGGCAGACATTTGCAAACGTTTTTTTAATATATTAAAGCATTTTTCTGCAATAAATATCAAAAGATCTTCAAATCAAATTTCACATTGACTTGATTATTTGCAAATCTATTAAATATTATGGTCTTAGACGAAAGACAATGTTTGTCGATGGCTTTCATTATTACGTTTGAATCAATATACCGATTACATTGAGGACTTAGCATTATGTTGCTATGTTCGCCATAATTTTTCTCTTATCATCTAAATCTCTCATTATGTCAAAGAAAAAACTTGTATTATGGTGCTTCAAAATAAAATTGTCAACTTAAAATGAAAGATACTGTTAGATTTATGATATTTATTATGCCTTGTAAGTTTTGTCTTAACAATTTACACTCCACAAGAGATCAAATAAATGACTAAAACACCCAAACTACATATGTTCCTATTTTGCAATAATAATAAAAAAGGATGTCTATAGGAAGTTTCACTTTTTGAAACAAAATCACAAGAAAGTCTATAGGAAGTTTCACTTTTTGAAACAAAATCACAAGAAAAAACAAAAGCAAAGGAACAATACTTTTTTTGGCTGGCAAAGTCTCCCTTTTCTTTTTGAAACCCTTTCAGTAGTTATTAGCTACTCAAGTGTACAAGAAGCTAATGGCTTTCGAATGTTTGGCTATGATGGTACAACAGAAAAATTTGAAAGCACAATATCTCTTTAATAAGAAATATTTTTATTTTACGATTCTTCTGATAATTTGTATTCTATTGATGCTAGAAGAATCTGCACCAGTTACACCTGTTAATCAGCAATAAGAAACAGTTCTAACGAATTTATGAAATGTACATCTATCACTTTCACCTGTAATTGATACAGAAAAGAATCCTTGATATTTCTTTCTTCTGTCACATGAAAACAACAACTAATTCATTTCAGAAACCGACATGATCGTACATTACAGGTAGGTATGAAGTTATGGACATTATACCCTTTACAACAAATCAAGAATTTCTTTTTGTAAGCTTATTACTTACATGTAATTTGATTTATTTAAATATCTAATGAAGAAGTACCATTCAGAAGTTATATAGAAGTATTTATATACAACAAAGATTCTTTTCTTACATCATTTTAGTATGCAAGAATTCAAAGACACGCATAAATCGATGGAGTACAAAGAGACGTCTATAACTATGATATGATACCACACACATAGATCTCCCTAGCATATTAAACTACTTAAATAAGAAAAGTATTCTATAATACATGACAAAATAATAATTTATTCATTTGGCTATCTATTCCATTTTCATTGATTCTCATATGAATTGAAGGTCTTACACAATTTGTGAATGCATGATCCTACCTAATATATAAGAGGTACTGATTAAAAAAATAAGGATTTGTGCGTGTTTGGATTTATGTTTGGTCCTCTTTGGTTTTATCAGCACTTCAAAGTTTATATATATATTACCTGAAGATCTGTGAAAGCAGTGAAAGTACTAGTTCAAGAGATGAATTGAAACCGTTATTTTCTTTTAATTATTTTCTTATATGTTACCAGAATACAGACTTTACTTAACTTTTTCTTTTATATAATTATATTATATATATATATATATAAAATGGTAATTTTTGAAATCTCAAGAAGAGATTTTATATGAATTTATAGGGTTAAATATACTTACCATGAAATTACATTTATATTATATAGAATATGTTTGCTTTCACAACATGTTCTCATCGCAATTAACTAGGTGATTAAAAATTACATCCATGAGATGTACTCACCTACGTCATAGTTCACCTGTGTAACATACACTAGCTTTAGTTTTAATTTGTCGTTTAATTGAATAATTTCAATTAAGTGAACAAAAAACTGAATTTATTCCAGGGGTGGTGGTGGATTGTGGTAAGTATATTTAACCCTATAAATTCATATAAAATCTCTTCTTGAGATTTCAAAAATTACCATTTTATATGAATTTGGTTAAATATACTTACCATGAAATTACATTTATATTATATAGAATATTTACTGATTAACAAGCAGTATTTCATTTGGTGGAGGATAAATTCTCTCACACACATACAATTTCAACATATAAAAAAAAAAATTATGTGAAATTTTTTTAAAAATAACTCCATTAAATTTTGTAAATACGGATATTAGTAAAAACCGAAATTACTGAATTTATTATACAATGAAGCTATGCTGCATAACTATATGTATCAATGGCAAACTTTGCAGATTGTATAAATACAAGTATGCAAAATTAATAGACTTGATGTAGAGTTGTCTCAATGGCACTCACATGTATATATATACCCCATCTTTCTATATCTGATGAATAAATAATCTGCAGGTCAGTATAGAAATAATTATATTAAAGCTCCTTCATTATGAGCTAAATGTGTTGTAATATTTATGCAACAGTAAATAAGCATTTATTTCTGAATAGGTTGTTCTTGTTGCTTGTACAAATCGACAAGAACTTATAATCCAACCTTAATTTCATTACTTTCCACTTTGAAACTTAAGTTTATTTGGAAACATTATTACCTTTCTTTAACTTTCCATTGTTTTCTCTATATTAATATAATAACAGATAATATATGATTGCTGTCGTCTTTTGATAACCTGATCAATATCACATCTTTCGAAATAAATTCTTTTCTACTTAATTAAAGAATTATAATCAATTAAAATATACTTTGTAAATAGGTGTCCTTAATACAATCAAAGTTTATTAAAGACTCAAACCAAAGTTGTTTCATGATTATGCTAAATCTGGATTAATCTTTAACTTTTTTAAAGTTATAGTCCCTGAGAATTTGCTTCTCTGCTAGATATACTACTTTTAATATTTTATAGATTTAGAATAAAATATTTTCATCAAGAGAAGTCTTGTACTATTGTATAATGACAATTCTCTAAATTGACTAAATTTAAAAAAAAATCTGATAAAATTTCTATGAGTGGTAGAACCTTTGAATACAATGTCTACCATTTCAACCATGAACAATATTTTTGTTTTGTATTGGACTACTCAAGTGTAAAAATACAGAAATGGACAAATCAGTGGAAAAGTTTCAGTATACATGTTTCCATTGATATACTGCTTCCACAGAACATTTGGATGTTGAGCTGAATTAAAGCCATGATTGTTGTCCTCTTAAGTCCAAAAAGAATGCTAACAGATGATTTTCTCCAGCTATGAAAAATCTGTCTAAAATAAAATGTTTTGATATTTCTAACTAACATTTCACAACGGTTAACTTTCTAGAATATCTTGCCATGTACAGTTCCAAATTTAAAGAAAACAAAAATTTGACATAATGAACAACTCTTGTATGTTGCTCTTGACAATTGTTTATATTAAATTCAGAAATTATTTCGCTATCAGAAATACTAAAATGCAACTTGTCAAATATAGTTCTATAGTTGTATTTATAGAAAAACACTTGTTTGGCAATATGGAAAACACTTGTACTAACTTGCAGTATCCTTAAGTGTTCTTAGTTATTTCAGAAATGGTTTCACTATCAAAAATGCTCATTTTATTTCTGTCTTGGTTCACCTCATCTGAATCCTATACATTCTGATATGATTCAATATATATCAACCAAACAGCTTTTGGTAGTATTTTGTGACTTCAACCCAGTCATTTGGATAACTTAGTCACTCAGAAGAATTTTGCATTTGTCCCCAGATTTGGCAAAAACAAAATTAATGTGATTTAAATAATCACATCTTTCAAAACAATATTGAATCAAAATTCAAAGTAATTGTTTAAAATAAACACATTTCAATTTTGTGTAGCATATTCTTGCATAAGATACTAACTCTATGCTATATATTTATATTATTCTGGCTGGTAAAAATGGAAATTGAAAAGTGAATAATTACCATCAATTCCGAGGTTAAAATCACATGCATTCGGAAAACCTTCCTGCATATAGATAATACACAACTTGACTTTGACCAGACTAGATTTTTGTAACTTTATGCTTATAATGAGCAAAAATAAAAATAAACAGTGACATTTTAATATTTAGGTATAATATTAAGAAAATGTCTCGCATTTGATTTGATATAATCATGGAATTATCATACTATATTTTACTTCCATGTACTATTCTTAGACTATTGAAAGCTATTTGCTAACTATTAATCAGTCTTTTAAATAAATTGCTTTTCCTACATTTTGCTGTTAGATTAACTGCTTCTACACTGGTGCTAAAATTTGAGAACCAATTGAAATGTATATATATTATATGTTTTTATTGGTACATCATGTGTTACTCCAAAAAAAACCTCTTTTTTTTTTTTTTTTTTCTGCATCTCGTAAAGACTGACTAAATAAAAGGTTTATATAAAGAGCTGTATAATAGATAGTTTCAAATCTTGAGAACTACTTCAATTTCCTAGACCATGTCTAGCATTTTAAATAAATCCTGCATCCACAATGCTTTAAATCTTATTTATTTATTTACCAATATTTTACTAATTTTTTTTTTTTTTTTTTTTTTTTTTTTTTTTTTTTTTTTTTTTTTTTTTTTTTTTTTTTTTTTTTTTTTTTTTTTTTTTTTTTTTTTTTTTTTTACAAGATCTAAATTAATGATAATCTTGTTTCTATAAATCAGCATATTTGAGTCCTCTATACTTCAGAATTCTGAATCAATATTTAACTCTAGGAAAAACAATGTGTAGCCATTGCATAAACTGTTGGGTTCTACCAATCTCACATTAAGAATAAAACAGACCCAATGAATGAATCCTTATAGCAGAAACTTGCCCATCTGTTGACATTGCTTAGAAAACTTAAGATGTAAATTAAGGCATAATTTTCTATCTTTAAAAGAGTATCCAAACTCCTTTTGCTTTCATGATTGGAAGATATATGTATAATTTGACAGTGATTCCCATATAGTGATGGTAAGATAGTCTCTTAAGTCTTACGTTATCACCTCTTTTTTGTGTACTCAAAACAAAACAGAATTAGTACATATTATATTTAATAAATGCATTGGCAATGTACACTCTGAATTATGTAATCAATATATAAGCCATTACCTTGAATGAGTCTTTGTGAAATGCATCATGGCATCCCCTAAACTCTTTATTCAATAGACAATCTAATGTTTACATAAAAACATATAAAAGCCTTTGTTTTCTTACTGCCGACAAAAACAAACAATTGATTATAGCAGTTCATACTTATAATATTCATGTTCTTCTTGTCATAAGTAAACTGACCATGAAATTTAATATTAGTAAAAAGAGTTGTCACAAGCTATCAACTGTATTTAGAACAGTGCTCCATTCTTACTGTCTCCATGTCTGTTAGAGCATTGGAGAATTATTTATCAGTAAAAAAAATAATTAAATATTTACAGCAATTTGCTGTTCTGGAAAAATATTTCAGGCTTCTAAGAATTACTGTCCTGATTTAAACTGGACATATTTAAAAGAAGTATGTATTGGTATGCTTAAACTACAATCACATTTGTATTGTACTAGATAACAATGTATCATTTTAGTGTCTTTAATATCTGTCTTGACTATTTCCAGACACTTATTCAATATATTATCTATATGAACAAATATGTTAATTGACTAAACTGTTGGTTCATCACAAAAAAAAAAACAATGTGCAACCAAATATTAGCTATGCTTGTGTTGTTTTAAAATATAATAAAAGTAGACATGATTTTCCCTGGGTGGAAAGATGTCTAGAAAAGACAGATAGACCTGGACTTAAATTCACTAGTCTGATTCTAATTTATTTTATTTGCAACAATCATCCACGTGCAATTCTATGCTCCATAAATATCAATGTGCAATCAATAAATAGTTATGATTTAATTTTATGTAAGATATCAAATCTGTATTTTATTAGAATGAATGCAACTTATAGATTCTAAATCATGCATGTTGTTCTAGTTCCTATGTTTCCTGTATGAAACATGTCAACATTAATCAAAGATCAAATAGACTTGGGCAAAATCCCTATTATATTTTAAGTCTATAGTGATCCATTGAGCACGTTTTATTTTCAATAAATATGGTTTATGTTCCCTGAATGGAAGGTTAACCAAATAAACATCATCAGTTGTGGGCAAAATCCCTATTCTGATTGTGATGTATTTATCAACTGTTAAAACAGTATCACTGTTGGTCTACGCTCCCTGTATGGAACGTTTTCCAAATAAAACAATCTGAAAAGGGCAGATTCCCTTTTCTGATTGAAATTTATTGAACCAATTGAGATTCTAGTCACAATAGTGGTATACGTTCCCATACGGACGTTATCCACATTAAAATAATCAGATCTGGTCAAAATACCTATTCTGATTTAATAGTTATGTGTTTACACAGTCTCGTGTACCAGGTGTACACGTAACAGACTGCAAATTGTAAACAATCGAACCAATTGAGGTTCTAGTGACAATAGTGGTATACGCTCCCATACGGACGTTTTCCACATGAAAAACAATCAGATCTGGTCAAAATACCTATTCTGATTTTAATATAGTGATGTGTTTACACAGTCTCGTGTACAGACTGCAAATTGTAAACAATCGACTTTATCCAAACTTTACACTCGACCCGTTTCGTAGCATTGCTCTAATGCAGTGAAAAATCCGGTCAGCTGAGCGTGAAAAAAGAAATAAACATCCGTTTAAATATATATCTTTTTAAAAACGTAGCACTCACGTAACATGCCCGATTTTGACAGCAAAATTCTGCCTTTCCTCGGACCCGATTTAATGTTTGAAAATGGCGGCTAAACAAAAGTCGTTTTCTATGTCGTCGTATTTCCAGACTCGTAAGCTGTAAAAATGACGAAAACGTGCATATCAGAAACTTGGCAGAAGCGCTGTATTCTGATTCACATTAAATTAATCGTATACCGATATTCCGAAAACAAATAATGTCTTTTATAAAACATAAGGATTTTCAACAGTAAACTGTTAAAAATCCTTGCCGACGAGAAACATGCGTTCTCTTGAACGCAAAAATTAAAACTAAAGCTAGTGTATGTTACACAGGTGAACTATGACGTAGGTGAGTACATCTCATGGATGTAATTTTTAATCACCTAGTTAATTGCGATGAGAACATGTTGTGAAAGCAAACATATTCTATATAATATAAATGTAATTTCATGATAAGTATATTTAACCAAATTCATATAAAATAGGTTTTGGACTTTCAATATATAATTGTCGAAATATCTAGGGCAGTAAATTTGTACTGTTTAAGTCATAAGTAACAGCATAACACTAACTATATGTAACTAAATATTTCTAAATTTCTGTATGTGCCTGTCAGGAACCTGTAATTCAGTGGTTGTCTTTTGTTGCTGTGTTACATATTTGTTTTTTGTTTCATTATTTTGTAAATAAATTAGGCCATTGGTTTTCTAGTTTGAATTGTTTTTATATTTGCAATTTCAGGGCCTTTTAAAGCTGGCTATGCGGTATGGGTTTTGCTCATTGTTGAAAGCCATATGCTTACCTATAGTTGTTAATTTCTCTGTCCCTTGTGGAGAGTTATATCAGTGGCAATCATACCACATCTTTTTTTATTATATTTGAAGTCTGAATAATGTCACAATACAAGTAAATAGTCAATGGAAACTTTGAAGTCTGAATTGGAACTTACAAGCAAATGGACAATGGAAACTTTGAAGTCTGATTTGTAACTTACAAGCAAATGGACAAAGGAAATCTGTGGTTATCATAAGAATCGGACTAAACGATGACAATCATTCATAGACATACTCTATTGTAATATATGATTTATCAATATCTGTATTCAGATTAAAAATAGACCTAGTGGTCATTGTGTGAGGCCAACGATCGGTGGTCAGCCAAGGCTGTGCCTTAAAATCTCATTTATCATGTAACCAAATCTATTGTTCAATTTTGTCATTATTCAATTGAGCGACTGTCCTTAAAATTGTCAAATTTCCTCTTGTTTACGGTTCATCACAAGTTTAATTTCCAATTCTTTCATCCATGTAAATTTATCATTCAAAATTATTAAAAGAAATTGAATTTGAGGTGCAGCAACGATTATACTTTAGCTCAGTTTTCCGCAATGCTAATTCCCATTTATAATACAATTCCTGCTTTAAATGGTTTTAAACTCAAAGGGAAAACTGTTAATCAGTGACCCAGTATTGATTTCAGAACCCTTGAGTTGTCCATAAGTGTTTGATTTGATAGGCTTATTAACCCAAAACGAATTAATTAGGTGAATATCGCATGTCGTTCTGAGGCAAAGGGTTGAAAGTTTTGTTAAATTTGACTTCAATATTTGGTACACATCTGTTGCTGTTTCAACTTCTGACATTTAAGTTAACATTGAGCTTCTGATATCTGATGTTTAGATGACAATCAGAGAAGATAACCAATGCAATCCTTTAGAGTTTTATTTTTTTCTCTGCATTTTTGGAAGGAGAGAGTTACACAAAGTTGCAAAACTCCACAAGCAAAACACAACTCATTATTGCAGCCGTCAGGGTAGAGACGAACTAGTGCTCAAGGTGATTGTAATTTAGGACTACCATACAATGAGGCTAAACATTTGCAAGTTTTACTGCTGTTTTAATTCCCTTTTTATTGGCAAAACTTTTCTCTCTTTTGCCTGCACTGCTAATTGCAGAATTCCTAAACAACTTAGATTTTTTTCTCTTTTAAGGGGGTCTCATTGGGGGGTTCTGATCCCGGATCCCGCTTACTGTTTTGTCAGATTCCTGTATCCCGCTTATACTATGTACCTAAGCAATTCTCATTTTTTTGTAATTCCCGTTTTCACAGCACAATAATTTGACTTTCCCGTGTCATGCTTACGAAAAATCGGCAATCCCACGTCACGCTTAGACCCCAATGAGACCCACTTTATAGTATGTAAAAACTCATAATTGTCTAATTCCTTCTAAGGTGGATAATCAGTTATTGTCTCATTACCAATCATACCACATCACCTATTTTTTATACTAATAAAATGATGCAGCCTCCTAAATTTCTTAACCATGCTAAGTGAAAATCTTTCAGCCTGCTACGGAGAATCTTTCATCCACGACCAGACTGACGATAAGTTCCGTTTGACGTACATCCTTGGATCAAAACAATGTGGTTTCTCTCCTGATACGTCTTGTCACTTTAAGTTGACAAACAGATAATTAGATGACAACATTCTAACGATGTTTTATATGTTAAAATTGACTTATATTTCCCTGATCCGTGTCATGTGGAATCTTGATCTGACAACAGCAAGAAATGGTAACGATGAAGTCATTAATTATATCCCTGATTGTATTTATGAATTTCTGTTTATGGGTATCATATTGGGAAAAGTGGAAAAATAACTAACAAGAAAATTTAATTAGAACTAATTAGACAAATGTATTTGTGATTCAGGAGAGAATCTTTTTGGCTCAGTAAATATCATCAATAAAGGAGTTGAGAATTATTTTCACAAGGTCACAGAACAGAAACCTGGCTGGTGCTAAAAACTCCTCCAGCATACAATCTTGGATTTCAAATTTTTGGATTTGAATGTTTTTGAAAAGAGTATTTGCAGAAGCAGAAAAAGCGCTTCAGTTCAGATGCAAAAAATGTTCATCAAACCATTTTATTGTTATTTTTTTAATATGTCTTTGAACAGAACTATTTTTTTAATTTCAGAAAAATGAATACATATTGAATTATAATTGAATGTATAATATTCAACTTTTCAGATGGACAACAATTATACAATATAATAGAAATAGTACTCCAGTCTGGCCATGTTCCTAAAATATCAACTTACAACTTTTAATTGACTCATATTTAATACACAGTGTCTATAAATACAATTGATTTATCGCTGAATGTCTCAATATAAGGAAACGTATGAATCTCAATTTCCAACCAGATGCACCGAAATCAACAAAGATGCAACTGTTCTAATAATATCAAATACGAAAGAAAATCATAAATCTACGCTGTCACTAATGGACGACTATAATTGTAGGGCATTACAATGACGGATGTGAAAAGCAGACAATATTCCTCATCAAACTGAAGCGAAAAATCAGTATTATGTTCATATCTGAGGTTCACAAGTCATCAAAGTGAAAATACACCCATAAAATTAACAAATAAAAGAAATAAATGAAAAAGCATCGAGAATAAAAGGGTAATTCATTCAGTGTTGTCGTTTACCGAAGCAGATAATTTAATCGTTATTACTTGTTGGGAAGTTATAAGAGATCTCGGTACTATTGTGATCCCAAACATGGATATGGTGGGCCCAGAAAACTATTTTATTGGATATATTATGTGATTAATCAACTAAAACAGGACATTTATACTGTTAGGTTTTAGATTATATATGGTTACTATAGAAGCTAGGAAATTGTTTTATTTATACAATAAATATATAACAATAGGTCTGATTCATAGGTCTTATTAAAGATTGTTATATCTGAGTACTGTGACCCAAACATACCCTTCTGTGGTACTGGAAATCAAGCAAATAAAAATCCAGCTCTAGATTCCTAGACAAGTATGAAAAAACTCTTGTTTCATTTATTTTCAATCTAATTATAATTAACTCTTGCTTAATCCTTTTCTCCATGACACATTTGGTGGGTTCATCCTTTACTACATGATGATCCCTTTGACCTGATTAAATTTGTGGTACATCAGTCGATTTTGCCATCAAAAATCTGTATCAATCTTCATCAAAATTGTATCCAATATTAAAAGTTTATACTAAGGAATTTCCTTGATGAAATAAATTTGTTTCCATGAATTATTATTTTTTCAATAACATATTTATAAAGTTATCATTTCATTCAAATAGGCTTGTTACCATTTCTTTTTTTAAATCTCCTATCCAAAAAGTATATAAAACAAAATTCTTCATTAGAAGATAGAAAGGTAAACATTCCACAGAATTATGAAGAAACAAAATACGAGGTAGTTGGGATTAGATACTTTTTATCGTTAATGCAATATTCCTGACAGTGCACTTTGTATAGAATTGCACTATGTTTCACCAATGTCCTATTATTTGTAACAAAGCAATAAATCTAGATGTCCTACCAACTATGCCGATATTGAACATACTGTCGCATCAGTCAATGAGTTATGGGTATAGATTACAAATACAAGTCTTTCGCATTAATTATTAATTCCAAACAATGTAACTAGCCATGTTTTGATGATTGTGCAATTATTTTTTTTTAAAACATTGAAAATTGATAGGAAACAAAAAGATCTGCATGTTTTTTTTTAATATTTAATAAATAGTACCGTGGTTTCTGAAAACCTTTGCCATACATTCTTGACAATGTGATATTACGTTGACATCTGACAATTGAATTTGTGGCATGTAAATTAAACCACATAACAATCAAATTTTCTTCCGAATAAATCGGCAACGAATTGATTAATGCAAAAACCTATGAAAAAACATAAACTACATCTTAATGACATAAGATCAACCGCGTAAAAACAATTCGTAACGGAGAAGGATGCAGGAACCACGGATCTGGGCCTGCTTCTACAGCGACAACATCATTATCAATAAAATATCGTTTACACAGCTTTGCCGAGTCATAAATAAATTCTCAATGACTATAATTGTTAGCAATCCTCCCATACAATTTTCCATAAAAGATGTTTAAACAGCTTTAAAATTTTAATCCCTGCACCAATTTTGTGATAATTGTGTGCATATCGCATGTTATGGCTTCTGACTCCTGCTGAGAACAGCAATATGTCACAATCAAATAACACCATTATGACATTTATGATCCATAAGGAAAGAAGAGATTTATATTTATATATGTTGCAAGTACTCTTTTTAAATGAAAATAATATTTCTGCACTATTTCCTGGAATCAGTTAATAATAAAATTAAAATAACAAAAATATAAATTATTATAAAGAACAAGTGATGCAAAGAAATTGTCTGCAAATGTACTATTGGTAGTGTACCGTCTGCTTGATTTAAATTTCATAATCACAATCTAAAAAATTTGGAATATTGAAAAGTCCTTTCAGAAAAAAAATGTTAAATGTTATATTTTGGATCATCTTAACTTTGTCACACATTTTTAAGTGTTGGTTAATAGTCAGTGGTTGTCTTTGACAAATTTTAATGTGTCAGAGGTGGATTTAGGGGGATGGTGCATGGTGCCTAGCCCCCCCTTTTTTCGGAAAAGATTTGGTTAATAATTTAGGGAATCACTGAAGTGTGTATGGATCAGGCCCCTCTTTAGCAGTCAGTGGACCCACCTTATGAACATTACTTGATCTGCAATTATGTGTTCACTGTTGTTGTTTTTTAGGTTTTAAATTTTTCATTTAGAGTCTCTGATATATTTATTGACAACATTAGTTTTACTCCAGAGGCTTAAGACCTTGACATAATGAATATGTATAATGACAAAACTCAGCTACCAGTAAAGCTGCACACACAAAGATCTCTATATGCTGTCCTGACAAACGTAGCAGCAGACATGCCAATCTATGTGCTGTCCTGTAGACTTGTCCAATGATCAATCAACATGATTGATATAAAAACAAAGACAATCAACAGTGTGTTGCTGACCGTTACGTTTCAGATCTTTCTCCATTCCTCACAAGTCCTCGGCTTAATTCCCAGGATGCCGATTACGTTCAATGAACATTCCACAACAAAACCGTCCTGCAGCGACAACATCACTACCATACTTCTCTCATCACACAATTAACGAGGTATTCTCGTTGATAAAAGTAAAAACTTGTTCATCAATAATCTTATCTGAAAGAATCTCATTGCATGCTGAGTGTCATAAAGGGAATTTGATTTTTCCGGACAGCGGGACATGTTCAAACTCTGATGAAACAATTCCATCCCATCTGCAGTCGTTAAAAATTCTGATGGTTTAATTAATTGACGTAAATAACAAAACTGTCATTCGGGGACAATCATAAACATGTTAAAAGAGACTTAAAAAAAGTGCTTTCTATCACGGTTAGCAAATTGCTCATACAAATAACATCTCGGTGCCTAATCTAAAGTAAAAATATTTCTTCAAAGTCTGTATGCTAAAGAAGAGGAATTTGTTTGGAAATGTAGGATTATATCACTCATGCATTACTCCTTCAAAGGGTTTGGTTTGACTTGTTATTTTGCTGTTGGACATCTTAGTTATTTGTAAAGCAGGATTAATCTCCAGGTGCACACCCAATTATTGTTTTTCTTGCCAGATTACGAGGTATTTTCCTGTACTATACATTCAGTGGCCGATCCAGAAATATTCATAAGGAAGGGCCCACTGACTGCCAAAGAGGGGTTCGCTCCAGTCATGCTTCATTGGTTCCCTAAATAAACAACAAAATTTTTCCCACAAAAGGGGAATTCAGGTTTTGCTCATTGTTGGAAGTCATATACTAAGCTGTATTTTACGACTTTGTCCCTTGCCTTTTGGTGGATAATACAGACCTCTCATGGGCATCATACCATATCTCCTTAATTTTTATCAAAAATTGTCTATTTAAGTATCACATTCTCCAACAGAACCAAAGAAAAGCAATTAAATCTTATCTTTAACATTAAAATACAAATACAAATCTCCTCTTTAAAAAGTGTTTCCTAAATTACAACAGGACCCTATTTGGTGTCAATCACCCTGGCAAAGCAAATGATGGTGGCCATTAAATGGACATATAATCTGCTCATCAAATCAGCTTTTTGGCCATTAATATCACATCAGCCTGTCAGAGTCAAAGATAAAACTACCATCACTTCTGTAATAATAATATCATTGAACACAATGAACATTACTGGATCTGACAGGTATCTTTTGTAATTGGATTGTAACATATAGTAAAAAAAATCTCTTGTGAAAAATAGGAAGTTCAAGATTATCTTTGCCTCCCAATTAAACATGCAGGTTAAAATATGATACACAGCAGCATACCACAACCACTGAACTGTGGGTTTCATTGGGGTCTAAGCATGATGCGGGATTGTCGATTTTTTGTAAGCGTGAAACATGAAAGTCAAATTATTGTGTCGTGAAAACGGGAAATGAGGTCTAGCGGGACCCTGGAAATGAGAAAAAAAATAGAATTGCTTACGTACATAGTATAAGCGGGATACAGGAATCTGACAAAAAAGTAAGCGGGATCGGAACCCCCAATGAGACCCACTGAACTATAGGCAACTGACAGAATATGGGGAAAAGTACATGTGTCTTATCGAAAATTTAAACATAGCATTTATTCTTCACTTGTTCTTTTTTGTCTCCAAGTTAAATATTTGTGTTTTCCCCCCCAACAGTTTTTGCCAGTTACTTAGTTATCCTTTTGAAAGGAAGAAGAAGGCTCTAATTATATATAAGTACATACACTACCTTGTTGAGGACTCAACTAAATGTAAACACAATTTGTTTATATAACACAGTGTTACATAATATAATTATTGAAATTAAAATTTTAATTTGTGTTTAAAGTTGTCAGAATGACATAATCTTTTGTTCTACACTTTCTCTGTGGTTACTGGTAACCTGAGGAGACATTTCATCTTGACAGGGAACATGACAGTTAATACACACTAGAAGATCTGAATTCAATACCTAGTACATGGGAATACCTACATTTTATACAACCGATTTCAATGAAACTTTGCATCATCATACAAAGTGGGATATTTAATGTCAATTTTTATTTGCTTTCACATGGGCTAGCGATGTTTTTACAACATAATTTGAGTATTTTTATGTCTCAATGAATATTTATAAAATCATTATTATGAAAAGATTTCGACACACCTCATCATTTCTATAAAGTAAATTTATAAAAAGAGATGTTTTTACAATTTCAAAAAAAAGTTAAATGCATAATTACTGAATTGTTATCGATTTTAACATTTAAAATGAATAAAAGACATGCTTTGAAACATCACATATTTGCTTGCAATTCTATGGGTTCTTTCTGCAATATGGGTGTGTACAAAAAGGTCCATCACAAACTAGCATTCTATCTGACAGCATGCCATTTTTCTTTTTCACCTCATTGATATAACATTGGCGGATCTAGGGGGGGGGGGGGTTCCAGGGGTTGGAACCCCCCCTTTTTTTTTGGCCGATCAATGCATTTGAATGGGAGCATATAGCTGGAACCCCCCCTTTACTCTGGGTTGGGAACCCTCCCCCCCCTTTTTTAAAATGGCTGGATCCGCCTCTGTATAAATAGTAGATAATTTAAAGTCCTGCTTAAAAGTAATCATCTTTATTGCATGTATTGCTCTGTGTTGCAGGCCTTACTGTGACTTCAAGAAGATGAACAGCAATGCTTCTCTAATTACTATCAGTGAAAATCTTAAAAAATGAATTTAAAATAAAGCAATACTCTTTGGTGTGGGTATTTTTGCAAAAAAAATATGAAATGTTGCACAAATCATTGACCTTATAGTATCTAATTTAAAAAAATGTTAATGGCTTTGTTTATAAAAAGCATCACTAATCTCTTAAATTCTTACAGAAATAAAAATTTAAAGTATAAAAGTTGTCTGATTTTGTGCTGCTTTAGAAGCATTTTTCACTATCACTGAACATGGAACTTAAGGCTTTTGAAGAACTAACGATACATTTTTCAAAATGTCACCAATATAGTTATTAGCCATGAGTTATTGCATCATTTATTTAATCTTTCCTGGTTAAACTTGTCAATTGACCGATTTTTGATTCAATGATAGTTTGTCTTCATTTTCAGAAAATATTGTGATGGTCTTCGACTAGGCAGGAACAAGGGTTGTTATTTTCAAAAAGATGTCTAAATATGTCACTGTAAATTGATGAACTATCAGTAGAGAGAAATGAACATTGAGGGTTAATTGTCGGGGAACTGACAATTTTAGTTTTGAAATAGATGTGTTGATTTTAATGAGACAAGAGGGTAAGGTAACTGAGGCTTCATTTATCAATTCTCAGAACTTAATGATTTCTCAGTTTTGAAGATTAATTTGTCTTTTCATTTTTTTTTTCTCAATAAGATACAACAGAATCTGGAAAAGCATTTACCATTGTCATGTTTATAGATTATATATGGTTTTGAGTAGGAGTTTCTCGGCTACAATCAGATCAAAGAGTAATAGCCCTTAGGTCCTTGGACATATTTACACCAATTCCTTAATAATGTATTTACAAGTTTCAGATTTATTCTTTTTATTATCATATGTATGAACACAGCAATTTCTGAATTTCCAATATGAATAGAACTGTTTCTGAAAACGCCGGCACAAAAGGGGTATTTCCCAATATGAATAGAACTGTTTCTGAAAACGCCGGCACAAAAGGGGTATTTCCCAATATGAATAGAACTGTTTCTGAAAACGCCAGCACAAAAGGGGTATAACTCATTTTAAACGTGAGTGATTCGACTGATTGATCAATGCCTATAACCTCCAGCGCCTAAATAACATACATGAACTTAGGATGACATACAAATGAATGTCTATTTTTCACAGAAAATGGATGTTGGTAGTTAGTTTGGTTTGTTGCAATGTCTTATATAAATGAACAATATTTTCTGGTAATTCTGGTAATCTTTTACTTACATATAATGCAAATATGCAGTTTGGTTATAGACAAAACCACTAGCTAGCCATTTCAGAGACTATAAAAGCTAGGTCCAAAATATAGTTGACTGAAAATATCTATCAATTGTATAAAATTTCCAGTTTATTGCTAAAAAAAAGTTTGTCTAACAATCTTTGATGGAATACGATCTTACTTTTTCAATTACCAGCACCATCATGATGATGAATTAGCGTTACATCAATATACATGTATGTATTTTCATGTCTCATTGATTTGACCTCATATGTCCTCTATCAACTGTAATCACCGAAATCAAAATCTATTTATATCCCTTAAGTCAGGGTCCTCGATCTATCTTACTATACTGCAGATGTCATCCTTGTTAAGTTATGGCACACATTTATCCTGAAGGCAAGATTTTACAAATTATTTGAAACACGATTTAGGAAATAAAAATATGACTGTATATATATATAGTAAAAATATTTTACTGAAAATGAAAACTTTATTTAGGTAGATCAACTGACCACTTTGATAGGCCAACTTTTCCATGGAAATACAAAAATAAAAGTGATAACAAAACTATGCAGACTATCAAAAAGACACAAGAATATAGATATAAATAATTTTACTTTTCAGCATCTAAAGCATGATGGGAAATTGGATTGCTTATATATATAAATAAGTACACAGCAATTATCATAATGTTTATGCATCAATTGTTAGATTTATTGATTTATTGTAGTTTGCATCAAATCCAGTGGCAAATATTTCATGCATGTTCAGGACAATCCACTAATTGGAATAAAATTCACCCAATCACAAGGATTCATTTAAACTTTTGAAAATTTTACCCAGAATGCATTAGATTCTGAACCAATGCATTGCAGTAAATATAATAATTATGTTCATCCAATTTAGATAGACCAACACCATACTATTACTTGCATTTGCAATTCTTTCAAGAAAGCTCAGATAACTCCACAAGATTGAGTGTACTGTATAAGGAATCCACTGAGAATTCCTGCAGCTTAACTCATTTTGCTTACAAAATTTAGGCAAAGGTTTTAGGGTGAAAATCAGGTTCAGTCTTAGTAGTAGATAATCTCAAAATTGCACCATTTTCCTTCTTTTTTTTCACCATATGTTTAGCATAAAAAAGTAATAAACAGCTACGCCATGAGCGCATGATACGCCCGACGTCTTGTGTGGGAGTTTTATGCAATAATCATAAATAGTTTCTGAGAAAGTTTTAAGCAATAACCATATATTGTTTTTGAGACACGGTGGGACATGTGAAACCCCCAACCCTGTTTTTTTTTTTACAAAAAACTGAATATTACTAAAATAATATTTTGAATCAAAACCAAAAAGTATAAAGTTCTTTAGATTTATATAACAAAGAAGTGTGTTAAGTTTTAAGCCATAATCATAAATTATTTTTGAGATACAGCGCCACATGTAAAAAAAAACCTCCCCTGTTTAACAAAATACTCAATAACTCCAAAATAAAGTTTTGAATCATCACCAAAAAGTATACAGATCTTTAGATTAATATAACAAAGAAGTGTGTAAAGTTTTTAGCAATAATCATAAATTGTTTTTGAGATACTGCACAACATGTTAAAAAAACCTCCCCCTTTTTTACAAAATACTCAATAACTCAAAAATGAAATTTTGAATCATCACCAACAAGAGGCTGTCACAACGACAGCAAACCGGATTTATTAATATTTATTTTTGTCCTGGCAATATCACAAGAACCATTACTGATGAATGGTGAAAGTGAAAATCGTCAATATCAAATTTGACCTCCATTTTGTCATCAGTATCAACATCTTAAAATTTGAAAAGCTTAGATTGAATGGTTCATGAGTAAATGCAACAACGTGAATGGAAACGCCATTTCACAATCTTTCAAGAACCATAACTCCTGAACAGTAAAAGTCAAAATCGTCATAATTGAACTTGACTTTTAATTTGCCATCAGTAACAACATATAAAAATTTCAAAAGCTTTGGTTGAATGGTTCATGAGAAAATGCACGGACACGACTGGAAACACCATTTTTCAATCTTTCAAGAACCATAACTCCTGAACGGTAAAAGTCAAAATCGTCATTATTGAACTTGACCTCCATTTTGTCATCAGTAACAACATATTAAAATTTGGGAAGCTTAGGTAGAACAGTTCATGCGTAAATGCACGGACACGACTGGAAACTCCATTTTTCAATCTATCAAGAACCATAACTCCTGAACGGTAAAAGTCAAAATCGCCATTATTGAATTTGACCTCCATTTTGTCATCAGTAACAACATATTAAAATTTGGGAAGCTTAGGTAGAACAGTTCATGCGTAAATGCACGGACACGACTGTAAACTCCATTTTTCAATCTTTCAAGAACCATAACTCCTGAACGGTAAAAGTCAAAATCGCCATTATTGAACTTGACCTTCATTTAGTTGTCAGTAACAACATATTAAAATTTTAAAAGCTTTGGTTGAACGGTTCATGAGTTAATGCACGGACAACATTTGATTCCCGCCCGCCCGCCCGCCCGACCGCCCGCCCGACCGCCGTACATCCCCAAATCAATAACCGACATTTTTGTCACAAAAATCCGGTTAAAAAGTATACAGATCTTTATATTAATATAACAAAGACATGTGTTAAGTTTTAAGCAATAATCATAAATCGTTTTTGAGATATGGTGCGACATGTAAAAAAGCCCTCCCCCTCTTTTACAAAATACTCAATAACTCAAAAACAAAATTTTGAATCATCACCAAAAAGTATACAGATATGAAGATTAATACAACTAAGAAGTGTTTAAGTTTTAAGCCATAATCAAGAATCGTTTTTGAGATACGATGGAACATGTGAAAAAAACACACCCCTGTTTTAGTTACAAAGTGCCGTTACTCAAAAAGTTTTAATCTTACTTTCACCAAAAAGTATACATATCATTTGACCATCATAAGAAACAACTATGTTAAGTTTCATGAAATTTGGATAAGTCGTTCTCAAGTTACGGTGCGACATGTTTACGCCGGACAGACAGACGGATGGACAGACGGACGGACAGACAGACGGAGAGACAGAAGCAAGGACACTGAACATTTGTATACCATAATACGTCCCGTCAAAACTTTGACGGGCGTATAAAAATAAAATTGATAAATTATTATTAAAACAGTGTTTATTTAAATGATATAGTGACAACCCATCTGATTTATTGACTTTTTCTAATTAATTTATTGTGGAGAGAATTTTAAGTTTGTTATAAGGACTTTGAAATCATAATCAAAATTTAAAAATGTTAAAAATACAATGCAAAATTAGGTAAAGGTAAATCAGAGCCATGAAAAAAATCTTTAACGACATTTAAGGGCAAGATCTCCCCTTTTGGCGAGATAAAAGTTTGTCACAGATAACATAGTCAAGATAGCATAGTCTTATCTTAAAAGTTAATAATAAATGAGGTTTTATCAGGACGACCTTATAAATATTTGACTGATAATTTATTCCGCAGATGTCACTGACAGAAATGATCATCATTTACGATGTTACATTATTTTATGTAAATCGTCAACTTTAGAATCGTCATATTCCACCTAGACACTTTGACCAATGAACCATGAAAAATCAGAGTAACTTTTGTACTTCATTTTTCCACATATAACAGAAAAATAGAAAAACGATTATTTATAATGATATTACATTAAAATGTCTGTTGATTTTTTTTGTGGGCTAATCTATTAAACTTCAAAGAAAACTATATGGGTGTATTAATCATTTCCATATATTAATGTTGTTTTTTATATAATAACTTACAACATCACAAAACATCACAAACAATTTCATCTCGGTAGTCATAATAATATATAAGATTTTATAAATATTTTACGGACCATTTAATTTAACCTGAATCAAAAATGCATAAAACCTTTAAGAATTTTAAAGCATATTATTTTTAATTTCTGTATCTTACGTATTAAATCATTTTATCTACAATTCTTTAGCCTATAACCACCTGGTACGGAACAAGCTGAAATCATATAAAGATTAGTGATTTTTCTCATTTCCCGAATTTTAATTCAAGCATTCTCCTTTCCGTAGCTTTAACTTGTGCTTGAGGACCGAACACGATCACACATTAAGATCAAATCGGCCCCCATCAGGTGATTTATGTAAAGTCAAACCTTCCGTTATTAAAGTAGTCATTTAGAAACAAAGTTTCTTCATATTTTGGTCATGAGCATGGTTATTTTCACTAAACAGTTCAAATCTTAACTCGGAACCCCATAAAACACTGCAACTCAACACATTTATATGTATTTAATTATGGACGTATTTTTCCAATAACAGTTTAACCCAAAAATCAAACAGGAAAAAAAATCTGTTCGATTTAAAAAATACAATGGTCTTGTATAGAAAACTACTACAACCTAGCTTTCAAAATCATCACATACTGTATAATTTTTAAAATCTATATTCAATGAACAACTTAAGAAATTAATAGGTCCAAAAAATTAAATATGAAAAGATTTAAAGATGCATGCTTTTCATGATTTTGTTGCCTTATCTGATGTTTAACAACTTAATACTAGTGACAAAAAGTAAAGTTTAACTGATGAGCATGGCGATAAGATTGTTCAACCTGATAAACTTGTAAATAAATATAATAATAGATTCAATTCGCCTAAGTCACTCTTATTTTAAGGTCTTTCCAAACATGACTTTTAGTTTTTTGGATATGCATCTACGGATATAATGCACCAATATTTCACTAAAGTATCTTTTAAGAACTAACATTATTCAACTACCTGTAAACAAGACCCTTTGTATCAAATTTTTAATGCTGTAAATTAGTTCAAACACTAGACATATAAAATGCATTGTATAAAGAGGTCATTAGGTCAGTGTTAATAATTCTTAGGGTCAATGGGAGTAAAATACATCAGCATTTGATATTTTTCACTTCTACTTGTTGAAAGAACTTAAATATTTAGATACTTGCCTTGAACAAAGGAAATATAGAGAAGATTTTTTTTTAATCAATACTGGAATAGCCAGACCTTTAAATAAATAATTAATTGCAAATTGTCTGAAGTCCAATAATTATACCATATGTAATTTTGTATACATAATATAGATTCTTGTAAGAAGTGCAAATAATGTAAAAATTTGTTCCGCCTTTTTCATTGAAATGGTTAGATGAGTGGAGGCTCTGTTTTTATGAACTATTCTTTGCTTCAAAGGTCACAACAGATGTAGTTTTAAGGGTTGTACTTTTTAATTGTAACTAGTTATTATATAAGAGAATTAATGGTATGTTATACATGTAAGAGGTATACCATAATACGTCCTGTAAAAGGGCGTATAAAAATTGGGCTGAATTATTAAAAAAATGTTAATTGTACAGTCTCAGTAAAACAATTTAGAATGTTAAATCATGTACTTTTTTCCAAAGAAGAATGATAATTATGTTCTTAAATTAAGAAAGACCATGATCGACATGGTTAAATTGCAGCCAATATTCTAGGTGAGTCCTGTTAGTATTAATTGGTTGGTTGATTGGTGTTTAACACCAACTTCAGAATTACTGTGTATTGGTTGAGGGAGCCACAGTGCCCAAACAGAACCATTTAACAAACCAAATCGGTCAGAAATCTTCCTAATGGTCCACATTATTTTAGCAATTTCTTTTTTTTTTAAAGAAAAACATTGTTTTGATGTTTTTTGTTTGGGGGACAGGGTGGGAGTTATTTTTTTGTCTTCTAACTTTTTATCTTTAGGACATTCACCTCACCCTTATCAAATTAATTTTTCAAGTTTCTTTTCTTAAAATGAGTCCAACTTGAGACAAGGTCAGAACCTGAAGCTGTTCTGGGCAGTTATTCACTCGCTTCTTATATCCTTATCTCTTCATTTTATTTGATAACATAAAATCATAGCAAAAGTTCAAAAATTGAGAAATTTATTTAGTAAAAGATTAATTTTAAGCCTTTTAACATGTATGTTTAGATAAAAGTTTTTAGTGTCAAAACAATTCTGATTCAAAGCGGTATTTCTGTAACTTAATGCAATATCATTAAGCTCTAAAACCATATTTGACCATCCCCTTTGTATAAAACCTTATCTGCTAAATTTATTTTCTAATTATTAATTTTTTCGTTATCTGCAATATAAATTGGCTACCTACACGAACCAAAATTGTTATCTTCTGCAAAGAAGTAGATTGCATACCCACAATGCAATCCATCAACATGGTGACTTAGCAACTTCTGACATGCACATAGATTACCAAATAAAAGAAACTGACATCACCGATAGCAAAGTACACGATTCAAAATTAAAACAAATATTTTTCATTGACTTTGAAGACTTTTTCTGACGGATGTCAAGTAGAACATGTAGAAACAAAAGTTAAAACATTAAATTCCTCAAAAAAAAATCAATCGTTGAAATTAGACGAAACAAAAATCTGCCATTCTAACTCGACACTTGACCATGCTTTGATACAGGTGAAGGATTACAAAACCATTTTTCAAGTGCTCTACCGATTCGTCTTGATCCCTCTTGTGTAATATCGCTGGGACTTCATAGATAACCCAAGGATGGGTAAAGAAGGAAGGGGATTAAGGTATGCAAAGGTCTACCCACTCTCAGACGACAAATAGAAAATCTATATCGACACATACTCTTCAAATTGGATGAAATCAGATTAAAATACTCTAAAAACGATGACATAATTTGATTGGTATTATTATCTGCCATCTGAATTCCCAAATGATTCAATTATGCATAGATCTTTTAAACCAAATTAAACTTTCCAATAGTTTTCTGCTAAAAGTGTCACGATTTTATATTTTCCTCAAGTTTTATGTTTGGATTTGATATCTCTTTATAATTGGAAAATCCCTCCATAAGTGGACTGATTTTTACTTGGTAATCTGCATTCTGTTTTTCTATCTCTAGGTTAAGGATGGCATACTAAACTCTCAGATCTGTACTTAGTGTTTTTTGTTGTTGGGATGTAGAAGTACACATCCACTGTGTTTTTGATATATGTATTTCTATTTGTATCCATCAGATGAGTTAAGCTTTTTTCAACAGATTTTTATAGTTCATTCATATATGTAGTACTGCTCCTGGTAACCCCACTACATGTTGTATGTATGTGCCTGTCCCAAGTGAGGAGCCTGTAATTCAGTGGTTGTTGTTTGTTGCTGTGTTGCTGTGTTGCATATTTGTTTTTGGTTAATTTTTTTATTAATCAACCCTTAAATGAGATGCATTTTGTTATTTTGAGTTATTGGGTTGCTGTCTTGTTTCATGTTTACACATATCACTTTAGTCATCTCTGATAGGAGGTTTGATCAAATTTTTCTGTTATATTTACAAAACTATCTAGGAATTGAAAAGAACTTGTCTAATGAGTCAATCCATGACTCTAAATCACTCCTTACACACATACAAGCAAAGAATAGGGCTTTTTTTGCTGTTCTACATATCAAAGTACCTATCTTTTTTCAGGGATGAATCAGTGTTCAATCAGTGTAGTAAAACAGAAGTCTAACATATTTCTTTCATTTAAAAAATAAATCAATTCAAGCAATTCAGCATTTACCATTATGCCAGATTTCAACCGATTACCAAACAGACCAGAAAGAACTCCTTGCATGTCCCATATTCATTGACTTCCACGTAATACAAATAAAATTGACGTGTAATAATTACAGACAGTTGTGCTATATCAAATCAAAGGGAATTATGTCTATTGAAGTTGGAGAAAGGTCTATGTTGGTGTTGGTGAAAAAATGTAAAATGTTTTCCATTGGTAATCATTAACCAGACATAAAAACTGGCTTTACAAAAGAAACGAGATGTAGTAAATATCAATTAATTATTTTACACCCCAAAAGAATTAAATGTGAATTAAAGATCTCCAAGCAGAGCTTTATATATAATTCAGATTTAATTTGAAGGGATAATTAAATATTTCCTTTTTAGACAATTAAATAAATGTACAATAGTTCTTTTTATTAAAGAGAAAGGTAAAAAAAGATTTAAAAAAAAAGGTGCCAAAGACATGGTTGTCTATTGCTTTCTTTTACATTTTTTTTTTATCTCATTTACATATTAATTTTTATGCCTTGATCAATTTGATTGTGTGCTGTTTTGTTTGTATTCTTTTGATTCCCTGTTGACATATGTATTTGTATTGTCAGTGGTTCATGAGCAATAGACAACTTTGGAATCATGTCCCTGACCCTGAAATTTAGGTTGTCAATTTTGTGCGCCTTTCTAATGTAATTTACCAGTCAGAGGGGATCGCCTGTATCCCTGCTATATTATTTTTCATCAAAAGTCTCTTTTTTCTTCATCATTATGCAGGTTAAAGTTAAACTAGAAATATTATATTTGTTCTGTATGTACATAATCACAATTTACTTATGACAGAGCTGAATAGCAATTATAAGAATTTAATTTGCTGAATAATTTGTGCAACTTAAGCATTATAATTTATTCAACCATTTGTTCAACTTACAAACAGAATTAAGTGACGTTCACTAAAACCAAAGTATGTGATAGAAATGCAAAAACTGAAATATTGTCTTTTATATCTTGTCAAATAATTTTTAACGATATGAAAATCAATTAATATGTAATTTTCCTAAGACAAAGATTTTTTTATTTGAATTGGGTAAGATATGATTTCTCACTATACACACATTTTAGAAACAAAAAAGGCAAATTAATAGCCATATATTGCAGTTTGTCATCCCAACATCACAGTCAGACAAAAGGACAAGGTTCACTTATGGCACAAAATGGCCTAAAATATCAACTTCCATCATAAAACACCAAAAAGGTCTTGATTTGGTTCTTAAATGGGTCTTTTTCAAAAGTCTTAATGCTAAATATATCAATTCTTTTCATAAGAGTACAAAATATTCTCCAAAGTATGCCCATTTTAAACATTTTGTCAAAATATGATGATTTTGTGTATTTATGAGGCCTAAAAGCTTTAGAAACACATTGGCCGCCATCTACGATGCAAAATGTGTTGTAATTAAAAGGTTCCAATTTTCATCAATATAAAAACATTTTGAATCATAGATGGCGGCCAAAGTTAATTATGCCAAAAACAATTAAAATTATGGAAAAAAAGTACCAAAATTAACCTTTTAATACAAATTATGTTTATTTATGGGGTCATAGCTCCATAAACTATAAAGGAAAGTGCCAGAAAAAATATTTTTGTCTGACTAATATTATCACAAGTATTTGTAGGTGAAATTTGTAAATTTTGGCCCCATTTAATAAACAAAAAAATCAGGGCCAATTTTAACCCTTCTTGAACCTTCTCCTTTGCAGTATACTATAAATGTTTGGTATCAACCAAGTCAATGTTTGACGTAATTGGAATGAAGGAAGAGATTATAAAAAAAAAATGGAAAAGTCAAAGCCCTTTTGTTACTGTTTGTCATCTCAGAATCACAGTGAGACAAAATTGCAGTATACTATAAATGTTTGGTTTCAACCCAGTCGATGTTTGACTTGGGAAGAAGGTAAAGTGATGTTTTTAATGAATATCCCGTCATTGTTTACATTTACTTTCACAAAGATGTACATTATATAAAAACTTCGGGAAATGAATTTCCTACAAAACAAACCTGTTGAGAAAACTACACAAAAAAATAGATGGTTTTGCATTTGTAAATATTTGGCCGTGGATTGGGTCAAAATTCACCAGTTGCTACAAAGTCATAAATAGTTTGTGTCCACCTAACGTTCATTGCAAACAAACATTTACAAATTTGTGTCCCGTTAAAGACCTTATAAAAACACAATCAGTGTGATTATTGTTTCAAACCGTCGACAAAATAGTTCAGTGGCATTTTGTAACTAGGAAACTTAGATCCCGGATAATGCCACCTTAAGTTATTTTGTATTTGAACGTCTTTCCCTAAATAAATCACGATTAAAATGTCTATTTATCATCAAAATCTTTTCATTCACTGATAGACGATTTATAAACAAAACCGGTATCCAGTCTAGTAAATTTAATCTCAGACAAAATACAAAAGTCATTTATCTGCAATTTTTAAATTCTTTTCAAAGAGAGTTCAAAATAATGCAATGACTTTTCATTTTAAATTTTTTATCACCTTCTAAATTATTTGATCTTACTATAAATAAATATGAATAAAGTCACGTTTTAATTCCATTAATCTTTTCATCCAAATTAAAATATTTGGTACATTTTTACAGTGCAACCTGTCTATCTTAATAGTTTTTTGGAAGTTTTTTTTTACATATCAAATGTTTAACTGCCATTCCATGGTTCAGTTTCAGTTTTATTATTTTAATATTACTGTAAGAGTAAAAATGCAATTTATCTCATCAAGATTTTCAGCATTTTTTGTTTTCATTTGATAGAAATATATCTCTCAGTTTAAACAGAGGATGTCATCTTCTATGAAACATTATTTAGTAAACACTTATTAGAATTTTTTTTTTTTAAATCGATTTCCCCCCCCCCCCCCCCCCTTTTTTTACTCAAATCACAATAAAAAACATATGTTCTAAAAAATTGCTGTAACCATAACTGTTGACCAAATGATATCAGTTTTTAAATCCAAACCAAACATTGGAATCATGGGTACCAGTCCTTTTTAAATCTTGTGAAATTCATGAGTAAGTTAGTTTGGGAGAAGGGGGCAGTTTAACGTGACTACATAACAACTTAGTGCTCCATGTCCGATAGTATTCAATAGTGTGTCCAATTAACTTTTCTCTTTTAAATGAATAAATATGTTAGTATCACTAAATCGAAAAACTATTTTAACAAACCTGGGACTATTATACTATTACTATAAAATTCCTAAACAAAAGAAAATTTGATCAACTTCAGAAAAATATTAATACAGTTTTGCATATATGAAATTATGTACAAAAATACCTTACAATAGTGTATGTATTAGCTATTCATTAAAACCTAATGGTTTAGGTATCTGCAAAATTTGATCATTATCTTCCATTAATGCTTTAAACTTGGAGATGTGCTAGTAATTTAGCTAAAATTAATCTTTAATTAACATTGAGTAAACTCTTTAAAAAAAATGTCAAGTAAAATAACATGCAATCAACAAAAGATTTTATGCTAATATCTAACAAAACTTTCTTTGTTAATAACTTTTTTAAGACTGTATTGTCAGCCATTTATATGTCACTATAGGTTACAATAAACCATTAGATTGTATGGGCGCAGCCATTTTATGAGCATAACATGGTATTCAGAATTAAGAGTATGGCTAATCCTGATTGGTTGATATGTGACTCGTTATTTTTTATTATTAGAGACTTCGTGCATTCTGCATTACACCAAAGGCCAATAAAATATTTTCTTTTGCCTTAACAGAAATAAGATGTCTTTTCAACGCAAGGACAAGACACATATTTTAAGGTGCAAAATTGATAGGCATATCAATAAGAGATAAGTACAAATTCATTAAGAAAAGCAACGTGATCCTATATTTTTTAGACGAAAAAGTACTGTCTGAATAACTTTTCTGTATTTCTAGCGAGGTTTTGTTAAGAAAATCAACTTTCTAAAGTCTGTATCTCAAAAAAGGCTATCATTGTCGCCTATGCGGAAATAAATTGTTTATTTCAATCTTCAAAATTTAACTTTCTGATTTCTAGATCCTGTTTTGTTTCCTGATTATGACTTTAATTGATGAATATTCAAAATTTGTGCATCGTTCTCCTTTTCAATCAATTTGTTGTGAACATATACAGTTATAAATCAACAGCTAATCCATTTCCTGATGGTCATTATATAAATAATCTTATTCTAAGTCTATGGGAGATAACTCTATATAATAATTCTGACTTCCTCCAAAAAAATGTTAACCACAAACACAACAAGTGTGTCTTCAACATGTAATTACATAAAAAAACAATAGTCAATTTATCAACAACCAAAAAATGAATTTGCAAATATGCAAAAATATAGTATACTGTTCCTGGATAAGCCAATTCTTCAAAGCAGACATAAATTGAATATCTAGAAGAAAGCAACTCCTCATTTTGTTTTTACAGTTATATCTATATTTTGTTTTAAATCATTATTTTTTTAGTAAGTTTGAATTTGACAACAATTTATTTCTATATTCATATTTCAAAATGTAACTTTAAAAACTTTTAAAATGTAAGTTCATGTTTAACAGTTTAATCCTGGAAACATCGTTTCAACAAAATTATAAAAATCGTCATATGAAACAACATATTGAAGGTGGAACAATGTACATAACACTTCAGGGAGATAACTCAGCTAACGTTTTAATTACTTCCATTGTTAAGGAAATATCAAACAGACCAGCATCATTTACACTTAATGAATTACCTTAATCTCTAGTTTTCTGTGTATTGATTGGTAGATTATTATTTATCTTTGAACTATCTTTTTTCAGTGCATGGTGTTGTTCACTTTTGGAAAGCATTTTTGGTAATTTTTTTAAAATATATTGTTCTCTCTTAGACAAGAATTTTTAAACTGGCATGTTCTGAATTTCATGTATTTTAAAAAAATCTTTCTAGTTTAGTGTATTTTAACTTCTTTGACATCAAGATGAATTGAATTGTTAGTAGGTAAATATTTTAGCATATATATATGATTATTCATCATAATGGTATGAGATAAAGGGGAATCTAATCTACTAAAACACTTTATGTAAATGTCTCCTACCTTTAGGTATCACTTTTTCTCTTAATGCCTCTTCATAGACGACATGAAACTTGGCTTCATTTTCATCTGAAAAATAGTCTACCCATATTAGCATAAGCTTAAACGATGTGGATAGGTGGTAAACAAAATCTGACAACACCAAACAAACACCTTAATATATCAAATTTAGGAGAGAGAGAAAGCTATTATTTATCAACTGTATTTATGTTTTTTAATTCTGATCAATTGATTTTAATTAAGTGTTGCCTCTTACTCAGAAGTCTGTAATTCAATGGTTTAGTTTGATGATATATACCAATTAGTTTTTTGTTCATTGTTTTGTTCATGAATTAAGTTGATAGCTTTCTTATTTAAAATGTTTTACATGTGTCATTTTAATGCTTTTGATAGATGACTATGCGGTACGGGTTTTTGTTCATTGTTGAATGGCTTTATGGTAAGTTATAATTAGTTGCATATTGCAGGACTACAAAGGCAGAGAGAAGTACAGAAGAGTAAATAGATAGATTGAAAGGGCAAGGGAAAAGAAAAACATTAGAGGGAGCACAGAACGAGCAGATAAAAGAACAGATATGGTAGAGAGAAGCATAATTCTTCTATTTAAGGCCTAAGCACAGACAATGTGTATCTTGAAGTTCTAACATATAACTCCTTATACCTGTGTATGGTGTTGTATACAAACATTGCTTAGCTATGGCATCCCAGGTCTGTGGTTTGTCTGAATACTCCCTCCTCAGACTATAAAATAAAACAAATTAGTTCAAGTATATATTTGTGACATTATTTGTTCAATTAAACTTCGTCTTTATATCTGTGGATTAATTTATTTTTGTGGGTATTGTTTTTTCGTGAATATTATTGAATCCATAGTAATTAGATTCAAGTTCATGAAAAAAACCCAACTCCAACTGGTGTGAGTATGGTTTTGAGTAAGATGATAGTCTGTCAGGCTGACTCTTGTTAAGAGAGAGCAATAACTCTTCCATGTAAAAAACACTCTTGCAAATTTAGAAAAAAAAAGTAGGCTAATGCCGCTACATTAGGCAGCACTCACACCCGCAAAGTGGAAAGGGATTAATATAAGATGTAATAGCTTGTTTCCCAATCCTCTATAAACAAATAAGTTTAAACTAACTGGTGTGTAGTTTTAAGGACTACTATCATTCTATTTCTACTATATATGTATCATCGGAGACTTTAAAAGGAAAGACAGTTGAAAAAGTACTATTCTTTGCTTTCAGTTTCATAAAGTGTAATAGAGGTATTTCTTGTCATGAAGCATAATACAATAAATATTTTTCACAGTTAAATCAAAACCAGGAAAGAAATTTGTTTGGAGTTATTTCCCTTACAATTGTAGCCAAAGTTTATTTGTTTCTGATATTTTTCACGGTTGTTAGTTGAAATTAAAATAAACTAAATTTGAAGTATAAAACCGTATGCAATATGAAATTTTATGAAAAAAATGTAGATTATAATCTATTATAAAAACCCTGTTGAGTTCTGTTAAGCTGTACTATGTTCAATTAGCTGTCATTTAATTTCCCTACCATGCAAATGGAAGGATATCATTGTCATTGGTGTGGTTCAGAATTTTTCTTGTTTCCCTTTTTTATATAGATAAGACCGTTGTTTTCCTGTTTGAATTGATTTTCACTAGTCATTTTGGGGTCCTCTTTATCTTGCTGTTTGGTGTTAGTTATGGTGAGCTTGATAGCTTTCTGTTCTGTGAGAGCCAAGGCTCCATGTTGAAGGCCATACTTTGACCTATTATTGTTTACTTTTTATACATTGTAACTTGAGCCGAGAGATGTCTCATTGTCACTCATACTACATCTTCTTATTTATATGAGATGTAAAAAATATTCCTTCAAAGGATGTTGAATGTTAAACTTACCTTGAAAATATATCTTTCTGTAGTTTTGTTGTAAAATCAAACAGTTGACAAATTGGTAAAAATGACAAAACAAAATCTACATTTTCTGAAAATAGAAGAAAACAAAATTGGTTATATAGCATTTTTTTCTATTGAAGAGGTGGTATCAATCAACCTTTTCACCAAAAAAAAAGTTGATTTTTTTCTCAAGATTTACAAAGTTGAAGCGAACTTGAAGGAGACATTATCCTAACATTTACACTAAAATACTAAAAAATCATACACTTTAACCTACATTGGATAAATTTGTAAAGAGTAATGGTGACAGGAAGGAGATCTCCCCTAATAATTGTCCTTGGTGCAGTTAATTTGTAAAATGCATATACTTACCCTAAAAAACACTATTATTTCATGATCGACTTGTTATTTAATGCCAATTTCAACACTTTTTGGCTACATGTTTATGTATGATGGTGGCCTATTTTTATTGGTGGAGGAAGCTGCAGTATTTGGAGAGAACTCCCAACTATGGGGATAAAAAAAAAGCTATCAATTAAGATAGGAGTTGAATGCATCTTCTAGTGTAGACTAGTGATCACTATAGATGAGCTACTTGTATGAAATGGCCTTCAAAGGCCTTTATACTGGGGTTATTCGAAAATATATCTATTTGTCAAAAAATAAACTGTAATGAACGAGACCTTAAGTGAATGTCATACACTCCAAACATTCATTGTATACAAAGATCCTTGTTCAGAACATTAATTTAATTCAAACAAGAGCATTATAAGTCAGTAAGTTCCCAATTTTCAAAATTTTGTTATTGCCTTTACATTGTCCTCACACCTACTAAGTCCAAGTGGATAGTTCTAAATTCTGAAGAATTTAAATCAGTTAACTTTAGTGCATATTTGATAATAAGTATCTAATCATACTGATATTTAACCAGTTCAATATATCACATTAAATCATATGATGTAACAAAGTATAAATTTAAAAATAGAAGCTCTTAAGATGGACGAAAGAGGTGTAATCAAAATAATAGTTATCGTCATTAGGCCAAATAAACATAGCTTTGTTTCTTGGCTCCCTACATTTTCATGCCTACCCTTACACATTTTATGGATAATTTGTGGTAACATTCAAGGAATTTTTAAAGTTGAGACATTTTTGGATAATCAGCAAGTCAAATTACATGGCATTATATTATCTATGGGAAAAATTTGTGTCTTAAAAATAGTGAAGATTTAAAATTATAATGTCTTCTCATAAGAGATGCATAGTCAATGAACAAGCAAGAATAAATATTAAAATTTCCCCCAAAAAAGTTCCAAAACTTTTTGAACTATGTTTTTAAGAGTTAAGTATATAGAGTGTAGCTGTGTAATTCGACACACTGGGAGACCTGAAAAATATGTCGGATTAAGGAGGGTGTCAGAATACTCAGGTTTTTTTTTCTGCAAGAATAGACATATTTTGGGACATTGAAACATGTGTCAGTTAAAGCAGGTTACTCAGGAGTACTCAGGTGTCAGATTAGGCAGGTAACACTATATATTTCTGTACTAGATTAGAAGAAATAGTAGGAGGCAGCTATAAAACATTCAGTAAAAATTGTAAATTCTCTAACAGTTTACCACTGGATGTTTTAATACATTTTCTGCAATACATGCATTTATAGGATGCTATCATACATTGTTTACTCAGTATGAGAAATATGAAATGATCAGCAATGATAAGATAAACAGTTGACCTACATGTATGTCCATTTAATTTCAGCTTAATTATATAGGCTATCTCTTTACAGTGGATTTCATTGAGTGTGTAGCAAAAAGTAATATCTTTGGTTAGCTTGCTTGTTAGCTGAACCGTGAAGTCATTATTAGGTCAGGTGTACTACCCTCCTTTCGAAGTAGCATAGTCCAACAGATAGGTAGACTGGTTTTCTGTCGGACTAGTCTATTCTTAAAGTAGGGTAGTTTACCTAAGCTAACAATGACTTCACGGTTCAGCTAACAAGCAGGCTAACGAAAAATATTACCTTTGGCTACACACTCAGTGGAATCCACTGTAAAATTAAAGTAAAATACATGCTAGGCAAATTCACCATTTTGACATTCTTAAAAATCTGACGATTGTTGAAATCACAAATGTTCATCAAAACAAGAGTATTTAAATAAGAATGGAATGTGTATAAGAGACACAGTAGTGCCACTGCTTGCATATTATATAAAGTTATAAAGGGACACAACAGAAGGGTAACAGTGACCCTACCTAAATTTGTACTTGATCTGTTTTTTTGAGGTTATAAGCATCACCGTGCCCCCCCAGGATCAGCTTAGCTTATGCATTGTTTATAAGTTTCATACAGAAACAAAACCAGATGCTCTGCAGGGCGCAGCTTTATACGACCGCAGAGTTTGAACCCTGAACAGTCAGGGCAAGTATGGACACAACATTCAAGCTTGATACAGCTCTGAATTTGGATTGTGATTAAATAGTTGACACAACATAGGTTTCTGACACAGAATGAATGTGGTCTAAGAACTTAAACTTAAAAATTTAAATTGGACATTAACCTATTATGGTCCAATATCCAAAATCTAAATTCATGGTTAGATTCAGCATATCAAAGAACCCCAAAAATTCAATTTCTGATGAAATTAAATACAGTTCAATTCTGGACCCTTTAGACCTCAATGTGGACCAATTTGATAACCGGGCCCACATATCAAAAATCTAAATACATGGTTAGATTCAGCATATATCAAAGAACCCCATATATTCAATTTTTGTTGAAATCAAACAAAGTTTAATTTTGGACCCCGATTTGAACCAACTTGAAAACTGGGCCTATAATCAAAAATGTAAATACATGTTTTGATTCAGCATATCAAAGAACCCAAGGATTCAATTTTTGTTGATATCAAACAAAGTTTAATTTTGGACCACGATTTGGACCAACTTGAAAAGTGGCCCCATAAGCAAAAATCTTTATACATGTTTAGATTCAGCATATCAAAGAACCACAAGGATTCATTTTTTGTTGAAATCAGACAAAGTTTAATTTTGGACCCCGATTTGGACCAACTTGAAAACTGGGCTCATAATCAAAAATCTAAGTACATGTTTAGAATCAGCATATAAAAAAATCCCAAGATTTAAATTTTTGTGGAAATCAAACATAGTTTAATTTTGGACCTCAATTTGGACCAACTTGGAAACTGGGCCCATAATCAAAAATCTAAGTACATGTTTAGATTCAGCATATCAAAGAACCCCAAGAATTCAATTTTTGTTAAAATCAAACTAAGTTTAATTTGGACCCTTTGGACCTTAATGTAGACCAATTTGAAAACGGGACCAAAAATTAAGAATCTACATACACAGTTAGATTCAGCATATCAAAGAACACCAATTATTCAATTTTTGATGAAATCAAACAAAGTTTAATTTTGGACCCTTTGGGCCCCTTATTCCTAAACTGTTGGGACAAAAACTCACAAAATCAATCCAAACCTTCCTTTTATGGTCATAAACCTTGTGTTTGAATTTCATAGAGTTCTATTTACTTATACTAAAGTTATGGTGCGAAAACCAAGAAAAATGCTTATTTGGGCCCTTTTTTGGCCCCTAATTCCTGAACTGTTGGGACCAAAACTCCCAAAAGGAATCCAAACCTTCCTTTTGTGGTGATAAACCTTGTGTTTAAATTTCATAGAATTTTATTAACTTAAACTAAAGTTATAGTGAAAACCAATGTGTCTTCAGACGACGACGCCAACGTCATACCAATATACGACTCGTATAAAAATCAGCCATTTTTTTCCATTTGTAAAGGGGCATAACTCTAAAACAGTTTAAATGACACCACCAAAATTCATTTTGTGTTAATAATGGACCATCATCCAAACATCCATAGGATGTGATGGATGATGGACATTCTGTAAGGAAGCCGAAGGCTTCGCGGGTTAAAGATGAATATCTTATTCTACAGGCTAGTAACGACCTTGTTTTACAGTTGAGTGATTTTAAATCATAATCACCTGTACAAATCCACTCATGCGTGCATATATAAACCCGTGCACACCTGTATTCTGTCTCATTTTAAAGTATCCCGAAAAAGGATGTGAGCGAAAAAACTCATTTAATTGTATATAAAATGGGTGGGCCATAAATCAAGGGCGGGTCTTTAACCCGCGAAGCCTTCGGCTTCCTTACAGAATGTCCATCATCCATCACATCCTATGGATGTTTGGATGATGGTCCATTCTATTACAGAAGCCTACAGCTTCTTGGTTAAAGATGAATCTTTAAAGCAAAGAGATCAATTAAATGAGATAAAAATGGCCACAAATATAAGATTTGAAACATCCACATTTAATGCTGTCATAAAATATTACAATTATCATAATCACATAATCATGACACAAAGTCCATAAAGTTCATTTATATATCCAACACAACACCATGAACACAATCCTGGAAAAATCGACGGCTCTGGTCAATCCACGTACTATGTTATCGGTTTCTGTAAAGAATGGAACTCCTGTAAAATATTATTTAGGTTGTCATTAAACAGACAAAACAGCATTAATATATTTCTTTTTACCTGTCTTTACACCTCTTTTAGCTTCAACCTCTCTTAGATAAAATTTCTTAAATGTTTTTGCAGATTTCCAATTTGCTGTTTTCATAATTATATCTAGAGAGATACCAGCACTAAAAGCTGCAGATGTAGAGGCGCCTCTGAAAGAATGCGCCTGAAATTTTGTAACATCAATACCAGATGAAGTCAAGACAATTTTTAACCATCGAGCTAAAGTTGAGGTTGATATTTTACGCCATGTTCTAAAAGACACCAGGAGATAATCATCTTTGCGCAATTTTTTGGTAGCCTTCAAATAATATTTCAATGTGTATACTGGGCAAAGTTCTTTTTTCTTGTATGTATCCAGAGTTATGTTCTGGTTAATCCTACCAATTCTGTCTGTTTTTTGTAAACAGTTCATAGTAAAAACAACAGTTTTACTAGATGTTTCCATGTAATTCAAATTCAAATTTGTCAAAGTTTGAGCTCTTTGAGCAGTAGTTAAAGCTAATAAAGTTGCAATTTTTAAAGTTAACATCTTGAGACTTAAACTTTCCAGTGGAAATAAAGTTTCTAAATAACGAACAACTTTACCAACATCCCATGTGATGGAATATTTAGGCAAAGGTGGTCTTGCATTAAAAATTCCTTTCATAAATCTGGAAATGAGATTACTATTGATTACTGTATTACAGCCAATTGATGCCAGAGTCTGGCCAATAGAACATTTGTTCATATTAATGCAACTATAAGATTTGCCATCATCATAGAGTCTAGCGAGAAAATTCAATACTTGTACTTCATTTGGTGAAGTGGTATTGACTTTTTGTGTATTACACCAAAGATACCATTTCCGCCAACTATATTCATATTGTCGCGAGGTAGAGACTCTCCATGACTGAGTGATGATGTTTCTAGCTGATTTTGAAATTCCCTTCTTTTGGAGGGAATGCCTGATACTACACAAGCGACTAGGAATAACTTTCTCATGTTTAGCGGGTGCTTTTGATTGTTGTGTACAAGTCTTAAAAGATCTTGACAAAAAGGGAGAATAACAGGATAATCGACCAAACAATTCAATAATCTTGGAAACCAAGGTTGGGATGGCCATGTTGGAACTATCATTAAAACCATTCTCACCTGTTCCTCTTCTACCTTGTTCAAAATTCTTGCTATGATACTGAAAGGAGGAAAAACATATGGTAAATAATTTTTCCAAGAAAAAGAAAAAGCATCAGAAGCCATAGCATCTGGATCTGGAAACCATGAGACATATTTACTTAACTGTTTATTAAGTCTAGAAGCAAATAAATCAATATTTGGTTGAAAGAAATGCCCACAAATATTTCTAAATATATTTTCTTTCAACTTCCATTCAGAAGAGTCACTAAAATTTCTTGACAATTGATCAGGAGTAATATTATCTTTCCCTGCAATATGGACTGCTGTTATAAAATTGTTTTTATCAGCAGCCCAGAACCATATTTCTCTTACTACTTCCAACAGTGCTACAACACTACCTCCCATGTTATTTATATATTGAACTGCTGTAGAGCTATCAGATTTAATGCAAATATGAGAATTTGAAATGTTTTTTCCTAATGAAAAAAATGCATATTTTATAGCTAAAAGTTCTAATATATTAATGTGTGAAATGCTTTCAGATTTCATCCATCTTCCTTGAGTCTTATTTTTACCATAAACCGCTCCCCATCCAATTTTAGAAGCGTCAGTTTCAATATACTCAGTAGGAGTACCAAAGCTTATACTTTTCCCTTCATTCCTATCTACATTTTTAATCCACCATAAAATTTCATTTCTTGAATTCTCGGAGAGACTCATGATACCATCATAATTGTCATTGTTTTTGCTCAAAGCTAAAGTTTTCTCAATATCTAAATATCTATGAAAAATTGGTGCTAATAAAACTGCACATGAAGCTGAAGTAAATAAACCTATTAAAGAACTTACTTCCCTGATAACAGGATTGTATAAACTATAGATTTTGTTTGCACTTTTCAAAATCTTTTGTATTTTTTCTTCTGTGAGAAACACTTTAAATTGCACAGAATCAATCAAATATCCTAGAAAAATTATTCTCTGTGTTGGAATGAATACTGATTTTTCTTTATTTACTAAGAACCCTAGAGAGTGTAACAGATTTCTCAACATGACAGTATTTTCATAACAAATGTTCTCATAGGGACTATGTAATAATGAATCATCTATGTAGAAAAAAGACCCTACTCCTTGGTTCCTTATATGAGAAAAAACTACTTTCATAAGTTTTGTAAAAATTCTAGGTGCACTTGCTAACCCAAAACAAAGACAAGTAAATTCATAAATCTGATCTTTCCAAACAAATTTCAAATATTTTCTACATTTTTTGTTCATTGAAATTGAAAAATATGCATCGCATAAATCTATTGATGTAAAATAATCATTCTTGCTAATATTCAACAGAACAGACTGTAAATTTTCCTGTTTGAAATGAAAATATTTCACATATTGATTCAGACCTTTCAAATTTATTACAGGCCTATATTTCCCATTCTTCTTCTGAACAAGAAAAATATTTGATATAAATTCATCTTTCTCATGATTCGAAATTTGTATTGCACTTTTTGACAATAAAATTTGAATTTCATTATCAATTAGTTCTATTTCAGTTTTGTCAAAATTCATAATTTTTGGCATAAAAAATTGAACCGGTTTATTTTCAAATTCAATTTCATAACCGTTTTGAACTAGACTAAGAATCCAAGGATCGTATGATATTTTTTCCCAATTATGTAAACCAAAACGAATAGACCCAGCTATAAAAGTGGGAGATAGATTTTTTACCTCTAATATCTCCTGCCTCTTTGGTTTCTGTAACCAGCTCTCCCTCTGTAGCGGGAGTTTCTCATGCCTCTTTGGCCATAATTGTTGTTTTGGTATCTTCCTCTGCCCCTGTTTATACCTGGGGGGCAACCATAGCTGCAACCCCCTTGTCTCCAGTTTTTTGAAGTAGCTGTATTTACAACTCCCTTCATCTTCTGGGCATCATTAATATCTTTAACTTTCTTGGACACATCATCTCCGAACAAATATTCGGTAACGTCTAAATGTCTTGTACACAGTTGATGGTACTTCTGATCCATATTGTTTTTCAGTGTCATGCGTCTAACATATGATATTTCAAAAAATGCTGCACAAAGCATTGACAGGGCATTATTAATGTTGACCCTCATTTTAGCCACCGTTTTTACTGCATCTGGTTTCGTCAGTGCTTCTGCAGTACGTATTACTGGTACAATGCCAAAACCCAAGATCCTTTGTATGGTCTGAAAGGACAGATCATCACTTCTGGCTTGGCGATTCAATAGATGCCAAATCTCAGGATTAACTTTAGGAGGTGCCAAAGACTTGCTATTTGAAGGAACTTTATAATCCTTAGCTATTTCTGTAATAACAGACTTACGATTTGTCACAGCGTTTACAAGAGCAGCGATACTCTTATGTGTTTCGTCACCAAACTTGTCATCATCTTCAAAAATTTTTGGTATAGCATAAGCGAACTCTTCCTCGCTGTTTACCTCCGACTCAAACTCATCATCTGCATTGTTTCCAAAAATGTCATATTGACTAAAGTCAACTTCACCTTCACCTTCGTCTTCTTCCGGTGCAACCGGGTGTTCCGGTGCACTCGCTAATTCATATCTGTCGGCATTACTATTTTGCCTGTCTAACAAGAGTTCTAGTTTAGAATAAATTCTTCTGAATTCATCTTCTCTTTCTTTATCTTTATCTGAAGGTTTTGCAATGTTTCCCCGTTTTACGGGAGCCTTTCCTTTCTTGTTCTTGCCAGGTCCCTTACCCGGGCCTCTTTCATTGTTTTGTTTACTTGTGCTAGTTTTCTTTAATTTCTTAACACTTTCTGGGGGAACCACGACCGACTTTAATTGTCTCTTTTTGGGTGGTGAGAAGTGTACTGACTCATCAGCCACTGCAGAAAACCCAGAGAAACTAGCTTCGTCCCCCGAAGCCAGAATGGACATAATGTCCGCCGCCACTTGGCTGGACTGGGAAAGACCCGAGTCGGAGTCTTCAGTACTAGACATTATAAAGTATAGACACGAGTCGTGTCTGCTGATTCAGCAATTTTATTTTTACTTTACTTTACTCGTTCTAGCCTTAGAATAAAATGAGACAGAATACAGGTGTGCACGGGTTTATATATGCACGCATGAGTGGATTTGTACAGGTGATTATGATTTAAAATCACTCAACTGTAAAACAAGGTCGTTACTAGCCTGTAGAATAAGATATTCATCTTTAACCAAGAAGCTGTAGGCTTCTGTAATAGAATTAGCAATGCCTATACGTTTCTTAATATTTGGTTGAGGCAAACTAAAGTTAGAGATGAGAATTCTTTCAGTATTTTCATGGGCACCTTAAATTTCAATCTTCAGATTTGAGTAAACATTTGTATTTCATTGATATAAAAACTTATCATAGACAATCTTTGATTTGTCAATTTGACAAAATGTTGGTAGATTGTCTAAATATAGGTTAAAGATACCAAAGGGATAATCAAACTCATAAGAAAAATACAGAAATTTAAGTGAACTTGTTATTTCTCCATCACTTCAAAGACTTTTCAACACTCTGATAAACAGTAAAAATTATCAGCATGACAAGATCTATCAATAATGAGGGGAAAGTGTATTATAGAAGGGTATATTGCGCCAAATACTTTAATTAGTGCTCAGGCATATATAGCTTATATGTATTACGAAAGTCTGTACTTCCTTTCTTCTGAAATAAAGTACTAGATGTCCTGTTTTTTATTATGCCTGCAGACCTGTGGGCCCTGATTTTTGGAACATTATTGTAAAATGATCTCAGCATTTACAGATCAATTTTATACATTTTTTTTTGTAATACCTTTAAGTTTGAAACTGAATTTTGGTACAGATAATAAGTGTTTGTTTGTAATGATGACAAAGAAAATGAGTGCCTTCACTAGTTCAATGATTATAGTTCAGGACAACGCATTGGTCTTCTGGTAGACTGCTCATCTTGGTTGTGGGAGGCAATAGGAACTGAGTGCATTTTGTGTGCAAAATTCTAAGCCTGGTATATATTGCTATGATGAGTTTATTGGTATCTTCCACCTCTATTTGTAAACTTTAGCATGTTCTCATCTTGAGAAGAGGGACAAAAGATACCAGAGGGACATTCAAAATTATAAATTGAAAATAAACTAACACCACCACGGCTAAAAAAGAAAAAGACAACCAAACAAACAATAGTACACAAAACACAGCAAAGAAAATACTAAAGAATAAGCAACACAAACCCCATCAAAAACTAGGGGTGATCTCAGGTGCTCCGGAAGGGTAAGCAGATCATGCTCCACATATGGCACACATTGAGTGCATGATGTGCATGCCATATTTCCACTGGTCATTTATTGTCAATTCATCATTATCTTCATTGTCAAGGTGCAGGTACATGCTGCATCAAATAAAATGCTTGACCAAAAATAAATAAACTATTATAAATGGTTCAGTTTCACAATCAACACTTAACATCGTAACATTAATGAACATCTCTTAACCCTTGAACCTGATAATTTTTGTCTCATATTGTATTGCAAATTCATATTAGTTCAGCATCTACATTGTGGCTGATAGTTTGTACAATGTCTGAATTTTTTTTTTATCTGTCAGGCACTAGTACTTCCTGTTTACAGATACTTTTAATCATGAGTGCGAGTATGCTCAGCATGAAAACAAATGTATTCTTGTTTATTATTAGCCGTGTGACCTGAAAAGGATGCAAGTAGAAAAAAAATTCAATAGTAAAAATGTTTATCATTGTTTATTAAATATTACATCCACACACACTTTTTTTAATTTTTGTTAATGTCAAAATTTTACATTAGATTTAAGATCTGAGTGTCAACTTTTCTTAAATATAGATGATCATGCAAATATCTCCACCACATGAATTTTTGATTTCTTATATATTGATTGTTCTTCACACCCAACCAGCAGTTGACCACTCTTGTTGATATGTAGACAGGTAGGATGATGAATACCTTCCTCTTTACCAATACTTTTCAGGTGTTTCCCTTCCATAGATAATAAATGTACTGATGTGTTGCTACTTACAGCAATTAGTCCAGTAGGTGTTGTGACTAAGTCATTAGGACTTGTAATAGTTTGATTTGTCCATTTGAAGTTGAACTTGGAATCAAATACAGAAAGGCCATGCTGGTCACAGATAATTATGTCCCCATTGGTATTTGATGTTAAACTGTCTATACTACTAATTTTCTGACAATCTGAATCCTTCTCCTTAATCCATAGTGTTTCGGAATAATTTCCTTTTTTATCAAGTATCATAACACCTATGTCTAGTTTTTCTTTTGAATAACCACAACTATACCCTTGAAATCCTATTAATATTGTCCGGTCAAATGGTAATTTTTGAAATCTCAAGAAGAGATTTTATATGAATTTATAGGGTTAAATATACTTACCATGAAATTACATTTATATTATATAGAATATGTTTGCTTTCACAACATGTTCTCATCGCAATTAACTAGGTGATTAAAAATTACATCCATGAGATGTACTCACCTACGTCATAGTTCACCTGTGTAACATACACTAGCTTTAGTTTTAATTTGTCGTTTAATTGAATAATTTCAATTAAGTGAACAAAAAACTGAATTTATTCCAGGGGTGGTGGTGGATTGTGGTAAGTATATTTAACCCTATAAATTCAAATAAAATCTCTTCTTGAGATTTCAAAAATTACCATTTTATATGAATTTGGTTAAATATACTTACCATGAAATTACATTTATATTATATAGAATATTTACTGATTAACAAGCAGTATTTCATTTGGTGGAGGATAAATTCTCTCACACACATACAATTTCAACATATAAAAAATTATGTGAAATTTTTTAAAAAGTAACTCCATTAAATTTTGTAAATACGGATATTAGTAAAAACCGAAATTACTGAATTTATTATACAATGAAGTTATGCTGCATAACTATATGTATCAATGGCAAACTTTGCAGATTGTATAAATACAAGTATGCAAAATTAATAGACTTGATGTAGAGTTGTCTCAATGGCACTCACATGTATATATACCCCATCTTTCTATATCTGATGAATAAATAATCTGCAGGTCAGTATAGAAATAATTATATTAAAGCTCCTTCATTATGAGCTAAAATGTGTTGTAATATTTATGCAACAGTAAATAAGCATTTATTTCTGAATAGGTTGTTCTTGTTGCTTGTACAAATCGACAAGAACTAATCCAACCTTAATTTCATTACTTTCCACTTTGAAACTTAAGTTTATTTGGAAACATTATTACCTTTCTTTAACTTTCCATTGTTTTCTCTATGTTAATATAATAACAGATAATATATGATTGCTGTCATCTTTTGATAACCTGATCAATATCACATCTTTGGAAATAAATTCTTTTCTACTTAATTAAAGAATTATAATCAATTAAAATATACTTTGTAAATAGGTGTCCTTAATACAATCAAAGTTTATTAAAGACTCAAACCAAAGTTGTTTCATGATTATGCTAAATCTGGATTAATCTTTAAACTTTTTTAAAGTTATAGTCCCTGAGAATTTGCTTCTCTGCTAGATATACTACTTTCAATATTTTATAGATTTAGAATAAAATATTTTCATCAAGAGAAGTCTTGTACTATTGTATAATGACAATTCTCTAAACTGACTAAATTTTAAAAATCTGATAAAATTTCTATGAGTGGTAGAACCTTTGAATACAATGTCTACCATTTCAACCATGACCCATATTTTTTGTTTTGTATTGGACTACTCAAGTGTAAAAATACAGAAAAGGACAAATCAGTGGAAAAGTTTCAGTATACATGTTTCCATTGATATACTGCTTCCACAGAACATTTGGATGTTGAGCTGAATTAAAGCCATGATTGTTGTCCTTATAAGTCCAAAAAGAATGCTAACAGATGATTTTCTCCAGCTATGAAAAATCTGTCTAAAATAAAATGTTTTGATATTTCTTATTAACATTTGACAACGGTTAACTTTCTAGAATATCTTGCCATGTACAGTTCCAAATTTAAAGAAAACAAAAATTTGACATAATGAACAACTCTTGTATATTGCTCTTGATAATTGTTTATATTAATTTCAGAAATTATTTCGCTATCAGAAATACTAAAATGCAACTTGTCAAATATAGATCTATAGTTGTATTTAAAGAAAAACACTTGTTTGGCAATATGGAAAACACTTGTACTAACTTGCAGTATCCTTCAGTGTTCTTAGTTATTTCAGAAATGGTTTCACTATCAAAAATGCTCATTTTATTTCTGTCTTGGTTCACCTCATCTGAATCCTATACATTCTGATATGATTCAATATATATCAACCAAACAGCTTTTGGTAGTATTTTGTGACTTCAACCCAGTCATTTGGTTAACTTAGTCACTCAGAAGAATTTTGCATTTGTCCCCAGATTTGGCAAAAACAAAATTAATGTGATTTAAATAATCACATCTTTCAAAACAAAATTGAATCAAAATTCAAAGTAATTGTTTAAAATAAACACATTTCAATTTTGTGTAGCATATTCTTGCATAAGATACTAACTCTATGCTATATATTTATATTATTCTGGCTGGTAATATGGAAATTGAAAAGTGAATAATTACCATCAATTCCGAGGTTAAAATCACATGCATTCGGAAAACCTTCCTGCATATAGATAATACACAACTTGACTTTGACCAGACTAGATTTTTGTAACTTTATGCTTATAATGAGCAAAAATAAAAAATAAACAGTGACATTTTAATATTTAGGTATAATATTAAGAAAATGTCTCGCATTTGATTTGATATAATCATGGAATTATCATACTATATTTTACTTCCATGTACTATTCTTAGACTATTGAAAGCTATTTGCTAACTATTAATCAGTCTTTTAAATAAATTGCTTTTCCTACATTTTGCTGTTAGATTAACTGCTTCTACACTGGTGCTAAAATTTGAGAACCAATTGAAATATATATATACATTGTATTATATGTTTATATTGGTACATCATGTGTTACTCCAAAAAAAACCTCTTCTTTTTTTTCTGCATCTCGTAAAGACTGACTAAATAAAAGGTTTATATAAAGAGCTGTATAATAGATAGTTTCAAATCTTGAGAACTACTTCAATTTCCTAGACCATGTCTAGCATTTTAAATAAATCCTGCATCCACAATGCTTTAAATCTTATTTATTTATTTACCAATATTTTACTAATTTTTTTTTACAAGATCTAAATTAATGATAATCTTGTTTCTATAAATCAGCATATTTGAGTCCTCTATACTTCAGAATTCTGAATCAATATTTAACTCTAGGAAAAACAATGTGTAGCCATTGCATAAACTGTTGGGTTCTACCAGAGACATATAATACATATTATTATAAATATGTCTCTCAGGTTCTACCAATCTCACATTAAGAATAAAACAGACCCAATGAATGAATCCTTATAGCAGAAACTTGCCCATCTGTTGGCATTGCTTAGAAAACTTAAGATGTAAATTAAGGCATAATTTTCTATCTTAAAAAGAACATCCAAACTCCTTTTGCTTTCATGATTGGAAGATATATGTATAATTTGACAGTGATTCCCATATAGTGAGGGTAAGATAGTCTCTTAAGTCTTACGTTATCACCTCTTTTTTGTGTACTCAAAACAAAACAGAATTAGTACATATTATATTTAATAAATGCATTGGCAATGTACACTCTGAATTATGTAATCAATATATAAGCCATTACCTTGAATGAGTCTTTGTGAAATGCATCATGGCATCCCCTAAACTCTTTATTCAATAGACAATCTAATGTTTACATAAAAACATATAAAAGCCTTTGTTTCCTTACTGCCGACAAAAACAAACAATTGGTTATAGCAGTTCATACTTATAATATTCATGTTCTTCTTGTCATAAGTAAACTGACCATGAAATTTAATATTAGTAAAAAGAGTTGTCACAAGCTATCAACTGTATTTAGAACAGTGCTCCATTCTTACTGTCTCCATGTCTGTTAGAGCATTGGAGAATTATTTATCAGTAAAAAAATAATTAAATATTTACAGCAATTTGCTGTTCTGGAAAAATATTTCAGGCTTCTAGAATTACTGTCCTGATTTAAACTGGACATATTTAAAAGAAGTATGTATTGGTATGCTTAAACTACAATCACATTTGTATTGTACTAGATAACAATGTATCATTTTAGTGTCTTTAATATCTGTCTTGACTATTTCCAGACACTTGTTCAATATATTTTCAATATGAGCAAATATGTTAATTGACTAAACTGTTGGTTCATCACAAAAAACAATGTGCAACCAAATATTAGCTATGCTTGTGTTGTTTTAAAATATAATAAAAGTAGACATAATGTTCCCTGGGTGGAAGGATGCCTAGAAAAGTCAGATAGACCTGGACTTAAATTCACTAGTCTGATTCTAATTTATTTTATTTGCAACAATCATCCAGTGCAATTCTATGCTCCATAAATATCAATGTGCAATCAATAAATAGTTATGATTTAATTTTATGTAAGATATCAAATCTGTATTTTATTAGAATGAATGCAACTTATAGATTCTAAATCATGCATGTTGTTCTAGTTCCTATGTTTCCTGTATGAAACATGTCAACATTAATCAAATAGACTTGGGCAAAATCCCTATTCTATTTTAAGTCTATAGTGATCCATTGAGCACATTTTATTTTCAATAAATATGGTTTACGTTCCCTGAATGGAAGGTTAACCAAAAAAACATCATCAGTTGTGGGCAAAATCCCTATTCTGATTGTGATGTATTTATCAACTGTTAAAACAGTATCACTGTTGGTCTACGCTCCCTGTATGGAACGTTTTCCAAATAAAACAATCAGAAATGGGCAGATTCCCTTTTCTGATTGAAATTTATTGAACCAATTGAGGTTCTAGTCACAATAGTGGTATACGCTCCCATACGGACGTTATCCACATTAAAATAATCAGATCTGGTCAAAATACCTATTCTGATTTAATAGTTATGTGTTTACACAGTCTCGTGTACCAGGTGTACACGTAACAGACTGCAAATTGTAAACAATCGAACCAATTGAGGTTCTGGTGACAATAGTGGTATACGCTCCCATACGGACGTTTTCCACATGAAAAACAATCAGATCTGGTCAAAATACCAATTCTGATTTTAATATAGTGATGTGTTTACACAGTCTCGTGTACAGACTGCAAATTGTAAACAATCGACTTTATCCAAACTTTACACTCGACCCGTTTCGTAGCATTGCTCTAATGCAGTGAAAAATCCGGTCAGCTGAGCGTGAAAAAAGAAATAAACATCCGTTTAAAAATATATCTTTTTAAAAACGTAGCACTCACGTAACATGTCCGATTTTGACAGCTAAATTCTGCCTTTCCTCGGACCCGATTTAATGTTTGAAAATGGCGGCTAAACAAAGGTCATTTTCTATGTCGTCGTATTTCCAGACTCGTAAGCTGTAAAAATGACGAAAACGTGCATATCAGAAACTTGGCAGAAGCGCTGTATTCTGATTCACATTAAATTAATCGTATACCGATATTCCGAAAACAAATAATGTCTTTTATAAAACATAAGGATTTTCAACAGTAAACTGTTAAAAATCCTTGCCGACGAGAAACATGCGTTCTCTTGAACGCAAAAATTAAAACTAAAGCTAGTGTATGTTACACAGGTGAACTATGACGTAGGTGAGTACATCTCATGGATGTAATTTTTAATCACCTAGTTAATTGCGATGAGAACATGTTGTGAAAGCAAACATATTCTATATAATATAAATGTAATTTCATGGTAAGTATATTTAACCAAATTCATATAAAATGAATGTATTCCACTGTTTAGAGTGTATGTTTTTGTAGAAGCTTTAGAAAATTCGATTTTTTTTAATCGTTCGTCATATGCATTCATACATAGTATTTTATTAGAGTTACTCCCCATATCAGTAGCGAATAATATTACATCATCTTCAGTTACAGTCATGTTGACTTTCCCTTTTCCTTTCCAGATAGATGATAAGATACAGGTTTTGAATTTGACTGTACATTTGTCACCTTGAATATCGCTATGTGCAATGAATTGGTCCCCACCTTTTTCATAAAGAAAGACTAAAGTTCCATCTTTTAAACTCTTGAGTTTTTTAATACAAAGCACATTTGTTTCATATGTATTGATGACCCTGAGAATCGAACATTCTTTCACTGATCCAAAATTGATACCAAGAGAAGCTGGAAGTGTCAACGTGAATTTTTGAACTAGGGGTATATCATCTGCATTCACGTTAAGTTGTAAATGTTTGTCCACTTTACCAATAGTCTCGAGTATATAATTTGCTTGATGGGATTGTAGTGCTTCATCAATTAACTTGTTTGTTTTTTTAACTGTACTTTCCTTTTCTTGAATCTTTAGTTTCACTTCCATGAATGCATCTTTACTTGGTATAATTAGTTTATCAAGTTCACCAATGATCACTGCAGCTTCTTCAGAAACCTTCTTCTTAAGTTCTCTTTCCCTTTGGATGATTTTTTCTTTTATTTCATTGTAATGGTCACTAGTAGAAGTACATTCCTTTAGACTTTCGGTGAGACCAGAGTAATTTTCTATCCTTTCTTTGATGTTTCTGAGCTCAGCGAGTTGATTACTGTACACTGTGCTAAGTTTGTCAAAGTTATGACCTTTATGTTCAGGTTCAATGACACAAAAAGAACAAACTGGTTTAATACAGTCCTGGCAGAAAAGGGGACATCTTTCCTCCTTATGAGTTGTGCAATGAATGTTATTTAGATTAAATTTTCGAATAATGTCCAGATTTTCTGGAGTTCTAGCCTGTTTTAAGTCGATTATGCAATGGTCCTTTGATCCACCAAATTTTGAATGGATTTTTATACATTTGTTACACAGCACAATGTCACAGTTAAAACATTTCCAAGAAATTTCTTTTGAAATTTCACAAAATTGGCATAGGATGACATTTTGAGCCATTCTCAATGACACTGGGGTCTTCCCTGAAAGAGGGTCTGCTTTTAGGAATATTAGTTCCAACTGTGTTTCAACATCCTGGATCCCTGCATTTCTAAATGGCAGAATATTTCAGTGACCTGGCATTGCAATGTTTTAAAGACACAAATATCAATCACTTTTAATCGATATATACATTATAGATATATTCATTTTACATTTTGAATAAAGAAGGTAAAATTTACACCTCTTTGCTTAAAGATATCTGGAGGTGAATTGAGAATTTGATGCACTTGATAATATCAGATAAAATAATGGACTTTTAACAGTAGATACAAAGATGAAGTTAAATAAACAGATAAATGAAGGACACATAATTGCAGGTCCTTAACACAGAAGAAACCACTCAACTTTTTCATCAACTCATTTGAGATTTAGAAGATCTTCCATAGGTTAATTTTACTGTGGATTTTAGTTTCATTCATGATCTTTTTTTAATTAGACAGCTATTAGATTTTAAACAAACTTTTAAATGAAAGGTCACAAGAATGTGGATTCAATTATGCTGCATTATTCACTTGCAAGTTAATAATTCACCAGTGATGTTTCAGACCTTTTTTCACCTTGCTATTCCATTTTCATTAATGATTGAACAAATGAAAGTTATACAATTTTTTATATCTCCTAATGCTCCTTTATAATTATTCATACTAGGGCCTCTTGTTTTAGTTTTCTCTGTGAAATAGAGTATTCATGCTTTCACCTTTATTGACAAGCACTTTGCATTCTCTATAAGATGACATTATAATATTTACTTCTTTACCAAAATATATTTCTGACCCCTGGCAAAAAAGTTACATGTATTGTTTAGTAAAGTAGGTAAAAAAAATATTTTGAAAAAAAATACATTTTACATATACCTGATAAACAATATTGGGAAAATAATGAAAATGGAATTATCCAAGAATGTCGAAAATTTAACGTTACTTGAAAATGTAAAAGAAGGCATTCAAATATTAGGTTAAAGGTAGGGAGGCAGGAAACAAATGCATACTTTTTTTTGCCTTGTAAAGACAGGTCTTCTTTGTAGATTAAATATATCTAACAGAACTTTTAGGTTGCTTACATCTGGTTCATTCTATCTATTTTTAAATTTATACTTTGATACATCATATGATTTAAGTATGATATATTGAACTGGTTAAATATTAGTATGATTAAGAACTTGTTATCAAATGTGCATTAAAAGTTAAGATGTGATACCATCATTGTATTACCCCTTTTAGTCTTTTAAATTTGCACTTCGCTAAAAATTGTGCAGAATGTTGTTTGTAGTCCTAACTATATTCATTGAACAATTGAAATAACTCAATCTGTAGGTAACCATTACATAAACCCTAAAGTACAAAAAATAAGTTTCTAACTTAAAGGTTTAATGAAAAAAAGATATTTAGAATAGATCTGTAAATCATCATTGTACAATCATGTACAAAAAATCAGCTCCAGATCTGCAGGCATAAAAAAGCCTTTTGGTATCTTTCACCTCTATTTTAACCACCTGCCAACATTTTGTCATATTGAAATTACAAAGATTGACTATTAGCTGTTATATCAATGAAATATAAGTGATAACCCAAATCAAGCCAAAAGAATCTTCAGGTGCCCATTAAAATACTAATTAAAATTACATGCATGAGCACAACCTGATACAACAGCAGAGGTCGAACACTGAACAGTTGGGGCAAATTTGGACACAATATTCAAGCATGATACTGTCTGAATTTGGATTGTTTCTTGTTTCTTACACAAAATAAATGTTGTCAAAGATCTTAAAAATCATTGCGCAGAACTGTGCAATTGAAGATTTCTTCTTGAAACTTTTCCAAAAAAAATATTTTGCAGTCCAACAAAGACAAACATCTTGTGAAATAAAAGTTGTCCAGGTTATATTGTTACTTCAAGGATATAAAAACAAACAATAGATTACTATATCTGACTTATCACACACACATGTCATCAGGTTAATCTTCTTAATACGGTTTTATCTTGTTACATATATGGAAAAAATAAACCTGTGAAAATTTGGGATTTTTTTATGTATTTTATCAAAATGAGATGTTACAGAAGTGCAGGAAGTTAGGTCAAAATGAATGAAACTGCATTACAAAGAAAGGTTGCTGAAGAAGCTGAAAATCTTATCAATAAACTTGATTATCTTTTTGTACCAAGTAAAGATGCCTTCATGGAGGAAAAACAAAGGATTCAAGAAAAAGAAAATAAACTAAAGGAGATGAACAACAAAATTGATTCTGCTTTAAAATCCCATCAAGCACCTGGTGTACTTGAAACTATTGAGAAGAAGACAGATGTTTACCAATAAAGCCAAATTCAGACATTATACCACTACACCAAAAATTCAAATGGACAATTCCAAATTCATCAATTATCAATTTTGGAACTGTCAAAAAATGTCCCGTTTTCAAGGTCAATAATGCATTTGAAGTAAATATACCTAACATAAAAAAACTCAGGAGTCTAAAAGATGGAACCTTGGTCTATTTTTAAAAGTCTTAAAGAAGACAGCTATTTTATTGGAAACTTTGATGAGCAAGGTGGCAAATACTTCATCAAAAATGAAATCTTTATAACTAATGTTTTCGAACCACTAACAGATATGCCTGTTTCTGAGTATGACAAGATACTAACAACTGAGGTTTATGACGGAATACTATCATGACTATGTAAGCATAAAAATAGCAAACAATTAACAAGTTTTAAAATTACAAATAGTTGTATTGGAAACAATGTTGTATATCGAAATGGAATACATTCATTTGACCAGACAATCATACTTGGATTGGAGGAGTTTTATCCAAATCCATTTATTGAATTTCCAGTAACTGGTGTAATGCTTCTTAATGAAAATGGATATTGTATAAAAGCATTATGGAATACAAAAAAAGATTCTGATATTCATATATTTAGAGGCATTAACAAATTAACAACAAACAAAAGAGGAGACATAATCATTATTGACTAGCATAACCTTACCGTATTTGATTCTAAATTTAAATTCAAATGGACTTACAGGCATCTTCATAAAATGGTTGACATAGTCACAAGACCAAATGGACAAATTAATGTTGCTGACATAGACTCAATACTTGTGTTTTCTATGGAAGGGGACTTTCTAAATAGTATTGGTGAAGAAGATGGTATTAATCATCCTACCTGTGTACATATTGACAACAGTGGACAACTTTTAGTTGGATGTAAAGGAAAACAAAATGAAAATGCAAAAATCCATGTGGTTAAAATTCTTGATTAATCATCTGCATTTGCTCTTTAAGCATTGTCAAGAGGATACTAAACAGTTTTAACATTAAATAAAATTAAAGAAATTGCCTGTTGATCGTTAATTCAATAAATATCATATCACATTATTACTGTATTAATAAAAAGAGGGACGAAAGATACCAAAGGGACAGTCAAACTCATAAAAAAATTAAATCTAAAACAAACTGACAACGCCATGACTAAAAATGAAAAAGACAAACAAACGACAGCACACATGACACAACATAGAAAACTAAAGAATAAACAACACAAACCCCACCAAAAAACTAGGGGTGATCTCAGGTGCTCTGGAAGGGTAAGCAGATCCTGCTCCACATGTGGCACCCGTTGTGTTGCTTATGTGATAACAAATCCGGTAATTAGTCTATTTCGGTAGGTCACATTCATGAAAGGGAAGGGGATTGTAGTTACAACGTAAGGATCATATCCGATATCATTTGTGAAACAGTTATTCCATAACGCTCAACCAACTCGTGATGGCGTCCATAAAAATTTACGAAGGGATGATTTCAACTTCACCATTTGGAACTCTTGGTTTAATAGCTTCCTTGTGAGCATCAACCCTCTATCAATAAAATCATGGTAGGAAATGCAAGCATGGGAATATCGTATCAATTGGGAGATATATACCCTGTATGCAGGTGCTGCCGGAATGTTGCTACTTAGAAATGGAAAGTTCACAATTGGAAAGCTGAAATCATCTCTTTTGTCGTCAAGTTTTGTTAAAGTGATAATAAAATATATATCTTTATGAAACCAAGTCCAATTTATGTAGAGCTTTTAAAAAGTCAATCCTCAATAAGAAACAACAGAGATTCAAATTTAT